>NC_083571.1:29955942-29988442 GCF_027579695.1 Neoarius graeffei | reverse complement strand
ATATACTGAACAATTGTGTCCATCACGGGGCAGACACACTTGATGTGGACCTTGAAAATATCATTTTTAAAATATACCAGTACTTCCACATTTACACCGTGCGTACTGAGTCCCTCAATGAGTACTGTGATTTTGTTGACACTGAGTACAGGAGGATGCTTTCACACAGCAAGACAAGGTGGCTCTCTCTGTTCCCAGGCATAGAGAGGATGCTACAGATGTTCCCTGCTTTAAAAGCATTCTTTATGTCTCAGCAAAAGCCACCCATGGTGATCAAGGCGTGTTTTTGAAAACCCATTTAGTGAGATATACTTGTGGCACATGCACTCACTCATGTCCGTCTTCCACAATCACATTCAAGAAATGGAAAGGGAGAATAACTCCATCATGGAGGTTAAGAAAATATTGAGCAGCATCCACATTATTCTTCTTGAACGGAAGAACAACAATTTCATGGCCCTCAAAGTTAAGGGATTGCTGGCCGAAAATCGCAGAGATGGACTTGAAGGGGGCTGTGACAAGTTCATGGCTGATGCGCTCGGCATGTACAGTTCATGTTTAGAGTATCTGGAGAAGTGGATGACTCCCATGGAAGAGTTCTCACCATTCATGTGGATGGACATGAGTGAGCCACCAAAGTGGAATGATGTGGAGGCCTGCATCAAGTACCTTGGAGAGAAGGGGGTGCCAATTGATGACGTTAAATGTTTTGACCAGGTTGCCAATCTGAAGAAATTCATTGAAAGCTGCAGTGACGATGAGTTCATGGGCCTGCAGGTGCACCAGAAGTGGACCAAATACTTTGAGAAGGCCAAAAACATTGCATGCTACTCAGAACTGCTGAAGATTGCACAGTTTGTCTTTGCACTTCCTTCTCACAATGCAAATGTGGAGAGAGTTTTTTCACTGATGCAGAGCCAGTGGACAAAGGAGAGGAACCAGCTCTCTGTTGAATCATTGAAAGGGATTCTATTTGTGCAATACAATTTCAAAGATATGTCTTGCAAAGACTTTCATGCTTATTTGTTGAGCAACAAAAAACTGCTGAGAAAGATCAGCTCTACAGCAAAATATCAATGGGCAAACAAGGAGGATGAGGAAGAAAAACCAGACGAAGAGGAGGAAAAACCAGACGAAGAGGAAGATGAGGATTAAGCAGGAAACTAAAGATAGACTATTGATATTTTTTGTTAGGTTTTTTTTGCATTTTTGAGTTATTTTTAAAGTAAATATACAAGAGGTATTTTTGTTAATTAGCTAATTTGTTAATTTATCTTTTCCAATAGCCTACAGATCAGACATTATTTCTTTCATTACTGAAATTGAGGCTAACTGAGTATCAGTATGTTTGTTATTGGGAGTTGAGAGTTATTGTTAACTTTTATTGTTAATATGAGTGAGTGTGGTTTAGATGAGACATTATTTATTTCATTGTGTCATTCATTCATTACAGAAATTGTAAAGCATTTTTGAATAAATACATTTTAAATATCATTTGTTATTGGAGTTATTGTTGTTGACTTTTATGAAAAGCATTTTTAATAAACCAACTTTAAATATCATTTTATTTGTATGTTTGTTAAGTGAGTGCATGTGCCATAAGTATATCTCACTAAATGGGTTTTCAAAAAACGCCTTGATCACCATGGGTGGCTTTTGCTGAGACATAAAGAATGCTTTTAAAGCAGGGAACATCTGTAGCATCCTCTCTATGCCTGGGAACAGAGAGAGCCACCTTGTCTTGCTGTGTGAAAGCATCCTCCTGTACTCAGTGTCAACAAAATCACAGTACTCATTGAGGGACTCAGTACGCACGGTGTAAATGTGGAAGTACTGGTATATTTTAAAAATGATATTTTCAAGGTCCACATCAAGTGTGTCTGCCCCGTGATGGACACAATTGTTCAGTATGTGTACTGGGCAACCCACACCAATGAGTGTTTTGTTCTGCATTTGGAAGACAAATAGTTTTTTTTACCCATGTTTCCATTAGGTAGTTTGCGATGGTGGTTGCTGTTTCATTTGGTGTATCTTTCACCTCAATTAATTTGGTCTGCACACCACCCTTCTTCTTCCAATCAAAGTGATTACTCCAGTCAGTACTAACACCACAGAATGGGACACCTCAACAGAGTGAGGTAAGTTTGTAGTTTGATATTGTTACTAACACTACCCCCCCCACACACACACACACTAAGGTGTCCTGGTTTTCCCAAATCAAAATATGGTCACCCTAAATTAGTCATTACACAGGTGTTAATTAGGCAGTTGGCTACAAAAGGCTGTTACCTAAAGCAAACCACCCTTTCCCATTTCCTGCTGTCAGCAATGGCACCTCATGGCCAGGAAATGTCTCTGGATCTGAGAAAGCGGATTATTGCTTTACACAAGAGAGGTGAGGGCTACAAGAAGATCAGTAAAGCCTTACTTATCAGTAAGAACACGGTTGCAAAAGTGATCCAAAAATTCAAGACAGATGGAACTGCAGCCAAAGTACAGAGACGTACAGGCCGGCCAAGAAAATTAACACCCAGGCAGGAGCGGCTTGTAATGAGAAAAGTTGAGGAAAATCGGCATGCAAGTGCACAACAGGTATCTAAGGAAGTAGAGACTGAAATTGGAGTGAATGTGTCACGTGACACAATATGCCGTACAGTGCAGCGGAATGGCATGCATGGGTGTCGTCCCCGAAGGAAGCCTCTCCTAAAGCCCAGTCACAAAAAAGCCCATCTAGAGTTCGCCAGGGCACATGCTGAAAAGGATGAAGGCTACTGGGACTCTATACTCTGGAGTGATGAGACCAAAATCAATCTTTTTGGAACTGATGGCTTCAAAACAGTCTAGCGTCGCAAGGGTGAGGAGTACAAAGAAAAATGCATGGTGCCCACAGTGAAACATGGAGGGGGTAGTGTTCTTATGTGGGGTTGCATGAGTGCTGCGGGTGTTGGAGAACTGCATTTCATTGATGGCATCATGAATTCTCAAATGTACTGCTCTATACTGAAAGCTAAGATGCTTCCATCACTTCAGGCCGTTGGTCGTCGTGCCATTTTTCAACATGACAATGACCCAAAATGCACATCTAAGGCCACTGCTGACTTTCTGAAGAGGAACAGGGTGAGTGATTCCATGGCCAAGTATGTCACCTGATCTGAACCCTATAGAGCATCTTTGGGGAATACTGAAGAGGCAGGTTGAGCATCACTCTCCATCCAACATCCAGGCTCTGAAAGATGTCATCCTTGAAGAATGGAAAAAGATTGATGTAGCCAAATGTTGTCAACTTGTGCACTCCATGCCAAGGAGACTTGGGGCTGTCATTGCAAATAATGGAGGCCATACAAGGTACTAAATGTACTGGATGTAATTGAGTTTGTTGTGGGGTGTACTCACTTTTGCTCCACCCCACTTTCACGGAAACAGAAAAATATGTAATTTAAGGCATCTTTTCACCTTTCTGCTTGAGTTATAATGTAAGAACATAGTGCAATAAACATCATCAAGGAACTGTTTGGGACATATTGTTTGTGTTCATTTTAATACTGTGAAAAATGTTGTTTTTCAGGGGGGGTGTACTCATTATTGCATTGCACTGTATATATATAATACTTTATATTTTGCTTTCTTTGTCCTAGGAATCTGCCACTACAGCTGACATTGAGAGGATAATCTCCATTCCTGCAACTCCTCATCTAATACTGCTTGGTATGTTTACATCGCTGAATAGGAAAGCATTCTCTGATTTCTTTTGTTATATGAATGCATTGTTGGTTTTCAAATGTTTACACTTTCTCTTGGTTGGAGGAATAATCAATATATCTTCACATTTGCTAAAAACGTTACATTTAGAGACATATTTAGAGAAATTAGCGCAATTGGAGATACCCATTCTTTTATCAAAAGCACCTCTGACTGTAACATGGTTGTAGGGCCATAAAAATCAAAGCAGTTTATCCTTTTGCCAAAAGACAAACAAAATGCACACATTTATATCACAGTTACTATTTAGTAACAATAAAAACTGTGCTACTGTTGGTTGATATTGGGGGCAGTTTAAATCAGAGGCAGTAACTGTAACTAATCCACTATGAATAGAATGTTCATAGAGATTAAAAGGATTTTTTTTTTATCCAGTACTATACATGGTAAAATTCATTTTCGCAACTCAGCACAAATCATTTCAAACATGGACTGAAAATCCATAAAAATTTGACAGGACAATTCTTTGTCAAGTTTCAGGTGAAACAGCAGGAAGCTGTATTCAATGTTGGATGGTCAGCCTTGAGGGCCATGTCATCTCATCTCATCTCATTATCTCTAGCCGCTTTATCCTTCTACAGGGTCGCAGGCAAGCTGGAGCCTATCCCAGCTGACTACGGGCGAAAGGCGGGGTACACCCTGGACAAGTCGCCAGGTCATCACAGGGCTGACACATAGACACAGACAACCATTCACACCTACGGTCAATTTAGAGTCACCAGTTAACCTAACCTGCATGTCTTTGGACTGTGGGGGAAACCGGAGCACCCGGAGGAAACCCACGTGGACACGGGGAGAACATGCAAACTCCACACAGAAAGGCCCTTGCCGGCCCCGGGGCTCGAACCCAGGACCTTCTTGCTGTGAGGCGACAGCGCTAACCACTACACCACCGTGCCGCCCGGGCCATGTCATATGTGAGGGAATCCAACCCACCTTCTTGACTGGGCTTGCTGCCTTATTTTCCACCTTCTACATCTTCAATCTCAAATACCAAGAAGAGGCCTCATGCACTCTTGAGTTCATCCAAAGGTATTTTTAGTATTTTCACTAAAACATGCGTTTCTTATCTTTTCAATGGCATGTTATTGTGAACAAAACATTTGCTGCTTTTTGTTGTGTTGTTAATGTAAGTGAGTTACACAACTTGATTTTTACACTGTCTGAAGAGACACTATTATTTTTCAGGCGCTTCATTGGTATAAACCCTGAGCGAGGCACCAAGGCTGAACGGGGCAAAGTCTTGTAAAAAAAAACTGGCAAAGCCACCAGCAAAAAGATGACAACAGTCAACCCACATGTATCCACTCTGCTGAGAAGACTCATGGACTTTCAGTGGGACTTCATTTAAAATGGTGAGATTATTCAGTCCCATTACACACACATAAAGACACCAGCTTGTCTCATTGCTTTAATTCTTTCTCCCTCTCAATCTCACCCTCTTTCTCTCTCCCTTACAGGGTAGAAAGTCGGAATCCCTGTTATTCTCGCTAAGTTATTTGTATCCTGTTTCTGAACATACACATACCACTGTTTGAATGTTTCATGCTGGCATGTTTTGACTGTCTGAGGGGTTAGGTCAGGACTTTGGATATTTTTTCAGGGCTTGTGATACTTTTGTTTGGATTTTTATGTTCATTGACCATATTACAATATATAGCAGATTACAAGAGGATACTAAGGGCACACACAAAGTTTGTAACTTTATGATTTATCTATTGCTCAACTGTCTGTAACTGTCAGTATTCCACAAAGAAAGCAAGTTTGCCGGGTGCTATAATTTCTGTAAATTGTCTTTGTCTTATTTTGAACCTGAATTGTGAATCATAGCTGCAGAATTTATTCAGGGTTTTTTTTTATTTTTTGTTGTTTTTTAAACACACTATCATGACAATGCAAAATGTGCACACTTATCTGGCTAACTTTCTAATCTGCTTTGTGGAACAGTCCCTTAGAGGTTTCATTATCTGAACGTTGTTGTGGTCAGTTTCAAGTCAATATTTCCAAGTCTGAATGAATGCCTCGTTCTTTTATTGCACTATTTTCAGCAAAAAGTCAAAGTTTATATATATATATATATATATATATATATATATATATATATATATATATATATATATATATATATATATATAAGAAGGCACAGTCTGAATGTGAAGATTCTAAATTCATGTTAAAATAAAAGTCAAAGTGCATTAAGAAGCTGTGGGGGTTTTTTTCACATTGCAATTACATGCTGATCTGTTCTAAATTCACAAAGCATATTTTGTTGTAGTTTGTAGATTTTGTGAAGACTGATAATGTATTTTTAAATAAATTAGTTGACTGTAAAGTATTGCAAAAGAAATAAAAAAAACAGTGAACACTATTTTTCAATAACAGTACAAAACTGTACATTTTAGTGACAGTAAAAATATGTGAAATTTACAGTAACGTATTGGCAAATCTGCTGCAGTTGTTTACTGTTTTTATACAGGAAAGTAATTTTAAAAAACAGTCCCATACTGTATTTTTCATTAACAGTACAAAACCGTAAATTTTAGTGACAGTAAAAAAAAATTTCATTTTACAGTAACATAATGGCAACCCTGCTGCCAGTTCTTTACTGTTATTTTACAGGAAAATATTTAACAGTGTGGGTTTTGAGCCTTAAGGTCAGTGTCCTCCATCTCTGTTTTAGGATCATGACCTCTAACAGTGTCTGCACTCTCGTAGATTTCCACCACTCTCTCGATGTGCTCTCCCCTCTCCTCGGTGTACTTTACATATTCAACAACCTGAGACATCTCAGAAAAAATAAACTCATTAAAACGGTGAATTATAGCGTTTCTGATCTTCTCTGTGCGAATAAGTGACACATTGATTGCGTAGGCAACAATTACACACTTTATATGATGAAGTGCTTTGAAATGGGGAAGTCTGTATAATAGAGAAGTCATTATTGTGTGATGGACATGGGGCATTAGTCAGAGACGCAACCAGCACACTGTACATTTTTCCTATCAATGCATTTATATCATAATTTGCAGTTCATGCAAAGTTTGTTTATGTCCCAGATACTATTACCACTTTACAGACCAATGTATAGCCCACTACTGAATGATATAAAATGACAAATTGCAACCCAACAGTTAAAGCCAAAACAATTTCTCTGACTCTGGCAAAGCTGAAGATTTAAGCAGTTGTCTGACATAAAATAATTGGCAGGACACAAGTGCATGTGCTTAGTGTGGTTTTTATTAAGGATACACTGGCACTGTTTATTAAGGATACACTGGTAGGGGGCGCTGCTCTTGTAGCGACCGGCAGCAGGTGTGTTTGTCCTTCCGCGTTTGTTGTGTTTTAGATGTACTGAAAGTTTCAGAGTATTTCGATTTTACCAGTCTTCTATGGGAAATGGACTTTATGTGATTGTTCATCCAAGCCGTCAGTATGGAGATACTTTATGCTGCCATTCTATGGACTTTATGGATTTACTACGTCCAGGGTGCACAAAAGCAGCTACACGAGCTGGTGAGGATATACTCCCGGGAATTCTTACTACAATGGGACAATCCGAGTAGGGGGGATTTACATTGGGACCCGCTTGTAACTCTGGACATCCTGGCCGAGATCTCTAGGCACAGGTCTTTTGGGAATGCTTCTAAAAACTTTTGCAAGGAGAGGAAACGAGGAAGGAGAGGTGGTGTCCGACTCAGGTTAAAACGCCAAAAAATGCGGCGTATTCCGCTCCCATCCATAATACTTGCAAACGTTCAGTCACTCAGAAGCAAGATCGATGAGCTGCAAGCGAACGCAAACTATTTTTACGAATATAGGAATGCCTGTATTATGGCCTTCAGCGAGACGTGGTTGTCATCTAGAGATACCAATGCGGACTTATCAGTCAGCGGCTTTGGGGCGCCTGTCAGGTTGGACAGGGACGTTACATCTACTGGGAAATCTCAGGGTGGCGGCGTGTGCATATATATAAACCAGCGATGGTGTAACAACATCACCGTCAGGGAGTCAACATGCACAGTGGACATCAAATTGTTGTCTGTCTCTGTTCGCCCGTTCTATCTCCCAAGAGAATTCCCCCAGATATTTGTGACTGTGGTATACATACACCCCAAAGCAAACACACAAACTGCTGCTAATACTATTCACAAGGTGATTCAAAGACTTCAGTCTCTTTCTCCGGATGCCCCGTGTCTCCTCATGGGAGATTTTAATAACTGTAAATTGAGTAAAAGTCTCAACCTTTATCAATACGTCACATGCCCAACTAGGAAAAATAAGACTTTGGATCTGTGCTATGGCTCAATAAAGGAGGCTTACAAGGTCTCCCCTCAGCCCCCTCTCGGTTCCTCTGATCACTGCGCTATCCATCTTGCTCCTGTGTATAGACCTGTGCTAAAGAGGGAGAAAGTAAAAACTAGAGAGATCAAGGTCTGGAATGACGAGACTGTTTCCCAAGTGCAGGGCTGTTTTGATTGCACAGATTGGACTGTTTTTACAGACTCTGCTTTGAATATTGATGAACTCACTGACACTGTATGCTGCTATATCTCTTTTTGTGAGGATATTGTTATTCCCAAAAAGTGTGTCAAAGTGTATGCAAATAACAAACCATGGTGTTACACTTTGACTATGTGTAGAAACGAATTAAATCACACACACACAGAGAGAGTAAGTTTCACCGTGCTTTACTCCATCTTGTCACTGCATAGACTGAACGTTACAAATCAGTGCATGGGATTCTACCCATCAGCGTGCTGACGCCATCAGTACGTGACATCCCCTCCTTTCTTGGATTAAAACTCTACCCCTTGCATAAACAATTGATTAAGATACTGAACACCATTAAGACATAATGCCATAAACACAAATCTGAGGATGGTGGTCTATTCTGTTTCAGGGTAACCTATTTGTATCAATCTCATGAATGAATATCTCATCACAAACATTTTCAGAGTAAACCTTTTTTTTTTTCCTTTCTTCAACTCATATTAGGAATTAGGGATGTTCCTGTATTGTAAGCATTTTGTATTCGTTTTCACTGACTATATACATTAAAACACTTCATATTTCAACAGTATGTTGGTTTAACTTTCACTGAACACAAAGGAACATTTTTTTTTAATAACCAACATTTCACTTCATGACAAAGCCTGAGAATTTCTGCGGCAATTTTATTTCTCTGTGAGGTCTCTCTGTCGGTGCAGTCAGAGGTCGGCATGGAGAAGACCCCTGAGCGAGTGTCTCTGGTGTGGACCTCACTGCATGTTCAACATGAGTCTCAGTGTCACTCGATCTCGGTGCCCCACTCTCATTAAGTGAGGGTGTCTGCTCAGCTGGTGTGTATACCTTAACATGTGTGGTGTTTCTGGAGTACTGAGCTCCAGTGGGTGACTCAACTACAACACTGTTACCATTCTTACTCACTACAGTGTGTGGTGTCTGGCTAAATGTTGTCATGAATTTGTCGACCTTGTCCTGCTTCAAAAGCACCTCATCTCCTACCTGCACAGATGATGGTTTGACCCCACGCCGTTCATCAGCATACATTTTGGACTTGCCCTTGCGCTCAGCATCGGTGTCTCGGGCCTCGATGTCGCTCCTCGGCGTGCTGATGTCTGGCAGCTTTCCCCTGAGCTTCTGATTGAACAGGAGTTCAGCTGGGTTCCTGCCCGTGGTGGAATGTTCAATGGACCTGTAGATGGTGACGTACTTTCGTAGCTCCTTCTGCCAGTCCAGCCCCTCTGCCTGTGCGATGCGGATCCTTTTCATGATCGACGCGTTTTGCCTCTCGACCTCTCCATTCGCCTGTGCCCACTTTGGTGTCATCTTCACGTGTTGTATACTGTTCTCTTGGCAGAAGTCCTGGAACTGTGATGACAGGAACTGTGGCCCACAGTCAGACCTGATAGAGACAGGCAGACCATGGTGACTGAAGATGTTCTCTAAGCAGTCTATCACTTTCTCTGCCATGGTGGAACGCATGATCTCGTACTTGTAGTAACGGCTGTAGTAGTCTACGACTACCATGATCGAATGTCCAGTTGGTAAGGGACCTAGTAGATCTGTGGCAATGTCCTGCCAGGGTCCATCGGGGAGCGCGGTGGGTCGTAATGGCTCTGGTACATCGGGGCGCGCCACTAGTTGGCACCCGTGACATGATTTAACATATTTCTCCGTTGCTCCATACATCCCTGGCCACCACACCTTCCCCCTCAAATGCTGTTTTGTCCCTACCATGCCCAAGTGTCCTTCATGAGCTAAGGCTAACGCTCTGTTCCGCAGTGCCTGTGGGAGTACAATCCGTGTCCCCCTCAGCACTAACTGCCCAATAGTACACAGTTCATTTGCGATGCGTGCATAAGCTGTGCACTTTTCAAAACGGCCTGTCTGAATTGCCTTTCTCACCTCGGCCAGCTCTTCGTCCTTCGCAGAGGCTCTCTCCACCTCCCTCGTAGTCAGTGCAGTGGGCGTAGCCTGCACAGCCATGAAGCGCACGTACTCCTCTGCTCCGTGATGGTGTGCCGTCCTCTTTGCACTGTCCCCCAGCAGACGAGACAGAGGATCTGTGATGTTGAACTTCCCGGCAATGTGCACCACCTGAAAGTCGTAAGGTTGCAGGCGGAGCACCCAACGCTCAATCCGGGTGCATGGTTTTGATCTTGGACTGTAGATCACCTCCAGGGCTTTATGGTCTGTCACCAGGTCGAACCTCTTGCCGTGCAAAAATGCTGAAAGTGTGGTGAAATTTATTTTATTAGCCTTTGAGATATTGTGTTCACAAGGTTTTTGAACAGACATTTGACCTCACAGTGATCTTGACCTTTGCCCTTTTGATCTCAAAATCTAATCAGTTAATTTTTGTCCCCAAATGCACAAATGGTGAAAATTTGGTGAAATTCCTTTCATTTGCCTTGGAGATATTGTGTTCACAAGGTTTGGGGATGGATATTTGACCTCACAGTAACCTTGACCTGTGACCTTTTAACCTCAAAATCTAATCAATTCATCTTTGTCCCAAAGCGCACAAATGGTGAAAGTTTGGTGAAATTCCTTTCATTAGCCTTTGAGATATCGTGTTCACAAGGTTTCGGGACGGACGCACAGACGCACGCACGCACGGATGGACGGATGCATGGACAGATGGACAACCTGAAAAAACATAATGCCTCCTGCACCTTAAGGTGGCGGAGGCATAAAAAAACTTGGAAGATGGCTCTGGACACTTACAGTAATGCATTTATGGCTGAGGACTACAGTTAACTTGCTAACTTTAGGACTGCAGTTGTCATGAACAGTTTTGCACTCAAGTTTCCATCAATGAGCAGTTTATAACTTCAGCAAAACAGACTTCATTTTAAAACTATAACGAATTTCCTGGTTACACAGTTATACTTTGTGACTATATAGGACACTGTTATAGAAGCAAATTATTTAAAATCACATTATCTGTCATCACCCAAATGAGGATGGGTTCCCTTTTGAGTCTGGTTCCTCTCGAGGTTTCTTCCGCGTGTCGTCTGAGGGAGTTTTTCCTTGCCACCATCACCACAGACTTGCTCATTGGGGATAGATTAGGGATAAAATTAGCTCATGTTTAAAGTCTTTAATTTTCTGTAAAGCTGCTATGTGGCAATGTCTGGTTAAAAGTGCTATAAAAATAAACTTGACTTGACTTTAATATCACACCTGCTAATAAACACTCTTTCTGCACTTAGATCACCATCTATCTTGTAGTGTCCTGATCCCCAGATCCTTACCCCAGCCACAAATAAAAAGTTGTACTCCTCCATGCTCTTCCAGGTATTCATCTGTGTGTCCGTGTAGAACGATGTCTGCAGCACCAAGTAGTTTGAGATGTCAGGGAACTCAAAGGCTGGATAATTTTCCAACTCATAGGAAAAATCCTTCTTTGTTAATATGTAAGGATCTAATCCCATTGAGTGTTTTCTATATCCATTTCTTTTGATTGTGATTATTGGTTTTAATAACTTGCTTGTTTTCTGAACACAAACATGGCAATAAGTTTTTGTGTTAATCGACCAGACTCCACTTTGGGGTCATTAATCCCTTTTGACTGAGAATGCCCTGTATATGATGTTGGCTTGTGGCACATCCATAGAGTTTTGAATACAATAGCTACAATTAAAAACAGTTTATTTTTATTGCATTTAGTTAATTCCTGGGCTCCCATCTGTAACAGGGAGTGATCTTTTTTTAATGGTGTGAATAGGTGGGCCTCAAAGCAGAAAAGGTTGAGAACCCCTGATATAGTCTACATCCCACATACATCATACTGTAGGATTTCACATCTTCAATTTATTATCTTGTAGCTAAATGAAAATAAGTACAATTAACAGTCAGCCTGAAATATCAGAATATAAAGAACATAGAAAAGATGTTTGTTCTAATGTGTTTACATTTGGTCAGTGGTTATGACTACTTTTGGCATCACATAATCAAATCTAGAAATTGTCATTATGAAAATGTCAGTTTGCTGCACAAGACACTTATTCATTCATTCATTCATTCATTTATTATTTTTGAAAGGGAATGAGAAGCTGGTTTGATTTGATTTTTTTCATGTTATTTTATTTTTTAACAGCACAGTCCATTCTAGTCAAGTCAACTTTATTGTCAAATATGCTATACATGCTCGACATACAGCACAGATGAAAATTCTGACTCATTAGTTACATTTTGTATGGCATAATAATTGTTTGTATTGATAATCATTCATCAGAAACTTTACTATTATTATTATTATTAGTAGTAGTAGTAGTAGTATTGAAAACTCGATTATATTGTTGTTTTTTTCCTCCAATAAGAGACCCAAATGCACACACTACAGTGATTTTACTTCAGGTTCAGTCTTTCAATTAAGGCCAAATCATACCCTGACCAATGATGAAATCACTGTAACACATCCTCTCATTGTTTCATGTTAATTTGACCTTACAACTAAAACAGATTATTTTCACACATGTACCATATTTTGTAATAGCATGGTTTGTCATTCCAGCCTCTATGCAAATCCTCAATCTCAGCACAGTCCTCATCACCTTTACTATTGGGTTCCCCCGAATTCCAGTACCTGAAACCCAGAGAATTAGAATCAGATTAATCAGTGTTCATTTACCTTTACTTACACACCTTTCACTCAACCCTCTTGTTGTGAGCTCATAACAACCATAACACAACATTTTTCAACTGATAAATAAGAATATAGTCAAAAAACACGATTATCGCAACAAAGTCTCAAGTTCACAACCTCAGATTCACAAAAAAACCTTTATGAGGGTTATTTGGTTCTCTGAGACTTTGAGTTCTACACCTTATTAGATGGTGGGATAACCAGGTGATAAATATATCATTAATCTCCATCTCTTACGCAGTGGTCAGTGGTGTACCGTCCACCCATTTCCACACCCCCTCTGTGTCAAGGTCACTCAGACCAATCCAAAATTTATTGCTGCCTATCATCTGTTTGAGGAGGAACTCCTGCAAGTCAAACCACAAACTATAAATAAATGAGTCTGATATTCATTCATTTTCTCTCTCTCTCTCTCTCTCACCTCCTCCTCTCTGCTGTTTATGATCATCAGGTGTGCTCCTCTCATTGTGCAGTCCTGTTTGCTCTCATCCCAGTTCCTGCTCTCATTAAACATGTAGTAAATACTGGAATTGAAGTAGATCCATCCATTTTTGACATGTGTATCTGAGCACACAGTGAGACATGTACAATGTAACACACAGTGTATTTCAATATTACAATTTTGTAAGTAAGGAATAAAAGAAGACAGGATGTGCTGTTATGGTAATATAATCAACAGGATGAAAACAATTAGCTTATCACCCTGAAAGTTGATTCTTTTCCAATAACAGTGCATCCTGTTTTCATTTTTCTACCTCTTGACATTAATATGACAAAAAATGCATCTTGTCTTCAAGTCTTTTGCCCTGAAGATTTTCTCATGGTGCAACAATTTCTGACAGTTACAAAGTGATGACACTGAACACTCCTTCCTCAAATATTAAATAACCATTGTCTTACAGAAACCTTCTCAGTGCATTGCTCTTGACCAATCAGGTATGAGAATTCAACAGTGCTGTGGTATAAAGGATTATTAAATTAATAGTTTAGTGTTGGCAAAAAGCACCAAGCTGTGAATCCAAAAATGCACCAAATGTATGTTTAATGTTCCTCAGGTTCCTTGGTCCTTATTGAATGGTCTTTCCTGAAGCTTTAAAGTATTTGCTCACATAGAAGAGGCAACTTGTTATGAAGTTCATCTTTCTCCTTCTGTAACTGGTCTTTTTCGATTGTCAGGTTATTGTTGATGGTCTGTAACTGGTTGTTTTCTGTAGTCGGGGTGTTGAATATAAGCAACAGCCCTATGACTGCACTCAGCAGGAGAACACACAACAACACTCCACACAGTACAGTCAGTCTGTAACACCTGCCCCATGCAGTGTTGAGTCCTATAAGGTAACGGACACAGAGACACATCATCTCTATTTGCAGTTAAACAGTATATTCATTATCTGGGATTAGCATTTACATCTAGACAGCCTGAAAATAAAACATTAAAATGTTGCCTTCATCTTCCTCATTACTTTAGTGTATCTAAAGTAATGAAGCTTGTCTTGTTTGCTGACGATACAAATATCCTCTTTTCTGGTGATAATTTAATGGAACTATTGCAGGAGATCACAACGGAAATAAGTAAATTAATAACATGGTTCAACAGTAACAAATTATCATTAAACTTGAACAAACCCAAAGTAATATTATTTGGTAACAACAAAACAAACACAAATAAATATTCAAATAGACAGGGTTATTATAGAAAGAGTTAAGGAAGTCAAATTTCTTGGAACAGCTATTGATGAAGAACTCAGTTGGAAACCACATATAAAAAACATACAATCCAAAGTATCAAGAAGTATTGCAATATTAAACAAAGTTAAACAGTTTCTAGATCACAATTCACTCCGGATTCTTTACTGTTCCCTGGTTTCACCTTGTTTAGGTTACTGTGCAGAGGTATGGGGCAATAATTACAAAAATACAATACATTCATTATTCATTCTCCAAAAAAGAGCAATAAGGCTGGTTATCGGGATCATACAAATACATTATTCTTACAGTCAGAAATACTGAAATTTGCAGATCTGGTGGACTATCAAACGGCGCAAATATTATTCAAAGCAAACAATAATCAACTACCACATAATATTCAAAAACTGTTCACTGAAAGAGATGGGAGTTATAATTTAAGGGGTTTATTTAAATTTAAAAATTATAGGGTTTTTAAGAAAAGTTTTTGTATTTCTATTTGTGGGGTAAAGCGGTGGAACAGTTTAAATGAGGAGCTCAAGGGATGTCCAGACATGAAGCAGTTTAAAAAGATGTACAAAAATTTGATTTTCACAAGGTATAAGGATGAAGGGGATTAATCATAACTGGCTGTTTATTGTGTATTTTTTCTTTTTTTCTTTTTTCAGTCTTCGTCTATTTGTTTTGTTTTTATTTTTTCTCCATTGTGAGCGTGGTATTTGTAGTAAACTTATGTGTAGACATATGGATATACATATATAATTAATTATATGATATAGTCATAGATAATTGATATCTGAATAGTTGAAGTAATAAGTAATATACAGTGTGTGTGTGTGTGTGTGTGTGTGTGTGTATACATACATACATACATACATACGTATGTATGTATGTATGTATGTGTGTGTATATATATATATATATATATATATATATATATATATATATATATATATATATATATATACATATATATATATATATATATATATATATATATATATATGTGTGTGTGTGTGTGTATATATATATAAGGAAGCTAGATAATCAATTTATATTGACTAAAGTAGAGGGGTGGGATGAAATAAGTTTTTACTTCAGCCCACTCCTTTTCGGACATGTAAACTCAAAACTGCATAGTGTGTCCTTGTTTGTATTTTTGTCTTGTTTTCTTTTGTTTTGATTTTGATATATTATTATTACTTATATTATTTAAGGTTTATTTTCTAATTTAGTGGCTTTTTATGTGTTCTTGTTGCAAATCCTGTTTTGCTTTTCTTATCTGCTTATTTATTCATTGTTTGTTTACATGTCCGAAATAATCTATCATCATCATCATCATCATTACGCACTTCTTCCTATCTCAGCTTAACTGTCAGGGTTTTTTTTTCCTGTTTTACATCTTCTTAGTGTTGATTTTCTTTGTGTTGGTCTTCACATTTTTATTAGTTTGTATTCACCCTC
Organism: Neoarius graeffei; assembly: GCF_027579695.1. Classification (NCBI taxonomy): domain Eukaryota; kingdom Metazoa; phylum Chordata; class Actinopteri; order Siluriformes; family Ariidae; genus Neoarius; species Neoarius graeffei. The sequence goes on along the minus strand of NC_083571.1, from coordinate 29,972,379 downwards.
ATTACTGATGCTTGCACTGTGAGCATCGAATCACACTCACAAGTCTCAATAAAAAATAATTAATGAGTTCATGATGGCAGTATATCTAAATCATTTTTCTTAATGCTTTTAAAATTATGTGTAATATTAGGGCAGCAGGTGGTGTAGTGGTTAGCACTGTTGCCTCACAGCAAGAAGGTCTGGGTTCAAGCCCCGTGGCCGGCGAGGGCCTTTCTGTGCGGAGTTTGCATGTTGTCCACGTGGGTTTCCTCCGGGTGCTCCGGTTTCCCCCACAGTCCAAAGACATGCAGGTTAGGTTAACTGGTGACTCTAAATTGACCATGAGTGTGAATGGTTGTCTGTGTCTATGTGTCAGCTCTGTGATGACCTGGCGACTTGTCCAGGGTGTACCCTGCCTTTTGCCCGTAGTCAGCTGGGATAGGCTCCAGCTTGCCTGCGACCCTGTAGAACAGGATAAAGCAGCTAGAGATGATGAGATAATAAAATGCAGCTTGTCATTTTACCAGAAAGAAGAGCAAAGTACTGTAAAGTCCTCTGTCCTGAAGAGTTTCCCCATGTTGAAAATTGTAAAGATACACCTTTATTTCTGACTGTCACAAAGCACTGGCACAGGAGACTTCTTTCATGATTGTTAAATAGAGCTTTTGTTAATTGTTGCTGTAGAAATGATAATGTGTTCAAATGGACACTTCAATATAAACCTGTAATTTGTATTGCAGCTGGAATTATTGTCAGAGATGCTGTTATAGAAAATTAGTCAACACCTCCTGACCAATCAGATTCAAAAATTCAGCAGCTCTGTGATCAGTAATAATGTTAATATACTGTATTGTCAAATAAATACTGAAAATAATGAATACCTGTACTTTGACTTTGCAGACGACTCTGTGTGTCATTGACCCGAAAAGTGTCCATACTTTCTGCTACTGTCCATATGTTCTCTCCTCTCTTCTCAGTGAAGTTCACGTACTCATACTCTCTCTCATCCTCAGACATCTCTAGAAAACATTTAAAATGCTTGATGTCATCGATGCCACTTGACTATGTAGATTATGATGACCCAGGTTGCCTTTTGAGACTGTCTGATAGGGAAATAGTGGTTGTATGAAAAGTCTTGTTTATAAGGAAGCCCTCTAATTTTTTCAAAGTAAACGCTCCGGGCACCTTCACAAATGAAAAGCATTCCTGTTGTTAATCTGCAACTGTAGCAGAGATCCAAGCGTTGTGCTGCTTCTAACTCTCCCTTTATCAGTAAATAATCTACTGTTATGTTTAACCCTTTGATGCAAAACATATGCACACTCCTTCTAATGCACAACATGGGTCAAAAATGACCCCCATTCATTTTCCAGGTTATTTCATGCTGACTGAGTTTTTCTTTGCTCTATCTTTTGAAATCAATTTATTTTATGATTGAATATTCCAAGTATTCTTTAAATATCTTGTTTTTAATTACCACAAATCATTAATTTAATTTTTTCTTTCCTACTTTATGAACAAAAATACTTTTTATATTACTACACATGGGTCATCCAAGTGTGATTTAAAATTAAATGTCTTAATACTATAATAATAATTTGTTTCAAGTAATTACTTTAGCAGTGAATGGGGCCAGTTATTTATTTATTAACTATGTAGTTAGCTAAGCCAACTACAATAAAATTAGCTAACTAAAGTAGAATATGTCAGCAGCTAGGTAGCTAATAGTAATTACTTGTAACTTTCTGACAAGTAATCTACTCACTCTCAAGGGAACCTAAACATAATCCATTTTTTTCTAAGGTAATGTTAGAACAGGCGGCACGGTGGTGTAGTGGTTAGCGCTGTCGCCTCACAGCAAGAAGGTCCTGGGTTCGAGCCCTGGGGCCGGCGAGGGCCTTTCTGTGTGGAGTTTGCATGTTCTCCCCGTGTCCGCGTGGGTTTCCTCCGGGTGCTCCGGTTTCCCCCACAGTCCAAAGACATGCAGGTTAGGTTAACTGGTGACTCTAAATTGACCATAGGTGTGAGTGTGAATGGTTGTCTGTGTCTATGTGTCAGCCCTGTGATGACCTGGTGACTTGTCCAGGGTGTACCCCGCCTTTCGCCCGTAGTCAGATGGGATAGGCTCCAGCTTGCCTGCGACCCTGTAGAAGGATAAAGCGGCTACAGATAATGAGATGAGATGAGATGTTAGAACAATTGAAAAACATTACTTACATGTATTAGATGGGCAAAGGGTGCTGTGCTGAGCTGTGAAATGTCTGACACAAGCACAATTCACAGTTCACACAAAACGCTGTAGTAAATGCATGCGGGTCGGTTCTGACCCATGTGTGTAAACTTGATGTAGAATTGATGTAGAATTACAAAAGCTGTGCTTGTTCATAACTTAAGAAAGGAAAAATAAAAATGATGATTTGTGCTAAACAAAAACAAAATATTTACTGCATATTTGGAAAAGTAAATGACAAAATGAATTTATTTCAAAAGTATATCATGGAAACACTCAGCCATACATGAAATAACCTGGAAAATGAATGCAGGTCGTTTTTGACCCATGTTGTGCATTAGAAGGGTAGTGATACAAAAAGGGTTTTTATTCAAAAAGTAAGAAAGGAAAAAATAAAATGATGTATGATGATCAAAAACAAGTTAATTGAGGAATACCTTGAATACTGAATGATGGAATTAACTTATTGCAAAGATATAGAAGATAAAAACTCAGCTGGGTCACTTTTGACCCATGTTTTGCATCAAAGGGTTAAAGGAGATACGCAGAACCTTTATTTTTAAATAAATTTCTGAGTGGACAGTATCTCCATCCTTGACTCTTGTATGCTGCATAAATAGAAATTTAAAAAAATATATTTTTGAGAGTTGGCATTCGAGCTGCCCTGCTGAGCCAGCCAGCCCTGAGTGCGTGACGTCACAGCGGTAACCGGTTTTAAGGCCGAGTCCTTTGACAGCTATAGACCAAAGTCATATAAATAAAAATTTATGGTGAAAGTAAGAAATACCATTACCAACTTGCTCAACTAAGACTGATTTGACTTCATTGATTGTGGGTTGACTCTCATTAAAACAGGATAGGTGTTATAACTTATGCAACATACATGTATATGCATGCATTTTCACTGATAAAACATAAAAGGCTAATTAAATAATCAGATGAACTGAGACAATCACATTCTGAAGCAAATTAAATAATCTTGGGAGGGAGAAAATGGTGGAGTAAGCAGCTACTCAGAACAGCTCTGTCTGCATTCGACATTTATTTGACATTTTCGGACTAATCAGTGCTTTTGGATTCGTGGAGCCGCCCGTACAGGTTTCTAATTTGGTGCCTGCTATATTTATTGCAAATATGGTAAAATCAGGCAAACAACAAGGCAAAAAAACTGAAGGTGAAAGTAGTGAGCTAGCATCGAACTTGACTAACAACGATGATGGAGACAGCAGCCCTGTGTCTCTAGCCGACATACAGAAACTACTTGCAGGCATGGAAGAGCGAATTATTACAAATCTGACGGCACAAATTTCTTCCAACCATCGCTAAACACGGCCAGGCAATCCAGTGCATCGAGACTTCAATGAATGATTTTCAGGACAGAATAACTACACTAGAATCCACTGTTGGCTATCTTTCAAAGGAGAATGAACAGCTAAAGCTAAAGCTGAATGACCTTGAGATTAGATCCAGAAGATGCAACATATGTATTACGGGCATACCAGAAGGAGCAGAAGGGGCAAAACCCACCTCTTTTATCGAATCCTGTCTGCAAGAAACATTTGGGGCTGGCACCTTCCCCCGTCCCGTGGTCGTTGATAGAGCACATAGACTAGCCATCCAGAGAAGATGAGAGGGCGCACCACGTCCCTTCATAGCATGCATGCATCACTTCCAGATGAAGCAACAAATAATGCAGCTTGCCCAGGAGAGGGACTCCCTGGATTACAAGGGGTCGGAGGTCCACATCTTCAGAGACTACAGTGCAGAGGTAGCAAGGAAGTGAGCTGTCTTCACCCCGATAAAAGCCCAGTTGAAAAAAGCTGGGTTACGCTTCAGTCTACTCTTCCCTGCTAAACTCTGGGTGAACATCAACAGTGCCAAGCATGAGTTCAATACACCAACTGAAGCCGTTGCCTTTTTGGAAGCTAGACAACCACAACAGCATGAATGACACTACTACCACCAAGATTACTTCTAAAGTTAATCCAGGTCTGCTGGACTGTCCGGTGAGTGCGCAAAGGCACTTGCATAGACTACAGCTAACTTGCCTTATATATAAAATTCTCATGCTGTATTGTAGCCACTGCCAAGAGTTCAGGAATTTTGTTGTGAAAGTTTGTGAAAGTTTGGTTGAAATTGGTTTGAAATGATTAAGAAAGCTTCATCCATTTGGGACTTGGTTACCATTATAGCTTTCTTAAAGTTGTTACCGCTACATTATGGAACTGGACTGTATCTTTGCTCTATGTTAACCTTTGATATTCGCGCTTAACTGATATCCACTAGCAGAAGCCTGCTTCTGAGTGATAGGCCACAACTTGGTTGCAATCAGTGCTATTCATACTGCCTTATCATGCATTTTGTATGAATGAAAGAATAGAAATATTATTATTTTATTTTATTTTTTTTTCATTTACCTCTTCAACTAATATTAAGTTTAGCTCACATTAGACTAATAGTTCATTCAGTGAACTACTGACTATTGGATATATAGACCTTTTGTTCTTTACATCTTTACCGGTTTGATATACAACATAGACAGCCTAGCGTATATGACAAGGTAATGTTCATGTCACTGCTATTTTGAGACCTACAGGGTAATGGTTTACTATAAACAGTATGTTCCCTTTTTTTCATATAGACAGAGTTAAAAGTGTAAAAAGTGCAAACTAGAAGTAAGTACAAGCGCATAAGGGTAGCTGGGATGGGATGGGGCTCACAGGTACATTGTTTATTCTCCTTTTTTCTCTTCTCTTCTCTCTCTCTCTCTCTCTCTCTCTTTCTTCTCTTTTCCTTTGTCTTTTCTATCTTTTCCTCCCCCTCTGTCTTCCAACTCTGCCTCTGCTTTTCTTATTATCCCCCTTTTTATATCACAATGATGAGTAGATCTACCAAGGTCATGGGCAACCCCATTAAGTTCATATCTTGGAATGTAAAAGGGGTCAATAACCCAATTAAAGGACAGAGAGTCATGTCTTATCTCCAACAGTTGAAGGTGGACATAGCATTTTTTACAAGAAACCCATCTTTGTAATAACAATATTGCTGGTCTGAAACAACACTGGGTTGGTCAGGTGTTCCACTCTACATTTAATGCAAAAGCAAGAGGTACCACCATTTTAATAAATAAAAACATTTCTTTTCAGTCTAAAGAGATAATTAATGATCTTAACGGTTGATACACTATAGTAGTTGGACAACTCAGTTTCCCCACACCAGAGCTTATTCATTTTTCTCTATTGTATACCACACCTACACCCGCATTGATTACCTTTTACTTGATAATAGACTGTTATCTAAAGTCAAGGCCATTTCATATAATAGTATTGTTATTTCTGATCATAGTGCCATTGTGCTTGACTTGGACATTCCAAACCGACCACCCGTTAACAGGATTTGGAGATTGAACTCTCTACTATTATCAGATGATAATATTATCAGATACATTATTATCAGACAATCTGATGATTATCAGATACATTTATAGAGCGAATTTCAAACCAGATTCAGTTTTTCCTAGAAACAAACACCTCCCCAGAGATCTCACATGCAACATTGTGGGAAACGCTTAAAGTATATATACAAGGGCAAATTATAGCATATTCATCTAAAGTCAAAAAAGAAAAAAGTTTAAAATTGACAGAGATCTCACAACGAATCCTTGATATTGGCTCAAAATATGCTCACTCCCCAGACCCAGTTCTTTACAAGGAACATTTGAGGCTACAATCGAATTCAATATTCTTTCTACTGATGAGGCTACACGTCTTATTTTGAAATCCAGACATAATGTCTATGAACATGGGGACAAAGCGAGTAGATTATTAGCACGGCAAGCAAGACAAGCAGCTGCCTCCCGCTCCATCACAAAGATCCAGTCACACACAGGAAAGATTCTGACGGATCATAACAACATAAACAAAGCATTTCAAGACTTTTATGTGAACCTTTACACATCAGAATGTAGGAATGATGAACTTCTATGTACGTTCTTTGAAAACCTTACTGTCCCAACTGTGTCAGAGGAACAAAATAGTAATCTGAGTGAAGACATTTCGACTTCTGAGATAATTAAAGCTATTAAATCAATGCAAAATAACAAGTCCCCCGGGCCTGATGGATACACAGTTGAATTCTATAAAAAGTTTTCCCATCAATTGGCACCAATTCTGCAAGTAATGTTTAAAGAGGCACTTTCCTCAGGCAGCCTGCCTATGACACCGAGGCAGGCCTCTATTACACTGTTGGCAAAAAAGGATAAAAATCCATTACTGTGCACGTCCTACCAACCTATCTCTTTGCTAAATGTTGATTTCAAAGTGCTATCCAAAGTTTTGGCAAAGCACTTGGAGAATGTGGTCCCAGACATTGTTTCACCTGACCAAACAGGCTTTGCTCAGGGCAGACATTCATACTCAAATTTTAAAAAACTATTTAATACCATCCATTCAACTGGGTCAAAGTGCCCAGAGGTAGTAATTTCTCTTGACGCTGAGAAGGCCTTTGACCGAGTTGAGTGGGGATACCTATTCTTCACACTCAAAGGATTTGGCTTCGGGGACAGTTTTATATCCTGGATTAAGCTGCTTTATTCTTCACCATTAGCATCTGTTGTTTCCAATAGCAAGCAGTCTTGTTACTTTTCACTAAGAAGAGGGACGAGACAAGGATGCCCCCTTTCCCCACTCCTATTTGCACTAGCTATTGAGCCCCTAGCAATAGCTCTTCGACTCTGCAAGGACTTTAAAGGTGTGCAGCAGAGGGGGCAAGAGTTTAAAGTGTCTCTATATGCGGATGATTTGCTTTTATATGTATCTAATCCAGTCTTATCGCTTCCTTATATTTTAGACATCCTGAATCAATTTGGGGTGGCACGGTGGTGTAGTGGTTAGCACTGTCGCCTCACAGCAAGAAGGTCCGGGTTCGTCTGGTTGTCTGTGTCTATGTGTCAGCCCTGTGATGACCTGGCGATTTGTCCAGGGTGTACCCCGCCTTTCACCCGTAGTCAGCTGGGATAGGCTCCAGCTTGCCTGTGACCCTGTAGGACAGGATAAAGCGGCTAGAGATAATGAGATGAGATGAGATGAGATGAGATGAGATGAGATGAGATGAGATGAGATGAGATGAGATGAGATGAGATGAGATGAGATAGCATCTTCAGTCATGGTTTCAGATTAAACAATTCAAAGTGTGACCTTGATACAGAAATTACACCCATCAGTACACACACCTTGAGTGTTTTGGGTATCATTTTAGTTGGGTTGTACAGTTTTTGACATATTTCTTTGACATTACAGGTACTGCAGACTATTTGCTGCTGCGCTACTGATCACAGTAAGTACTTGCCGTTCAGGTGAACTAGTGAAAGGACTTGTTGTTCATGCTGCACAGTGCTTCACAGTGCAGTTTACTGTTTAATGAATCATAACAGTCAAGTTTGCAATAATGTTTTCTTGTCAGATATGTGCACATCAGTGTAACGACTCAGTTGCCTATGTGAGACACATGAAAATTCACAGCAATATGCCCAATTTAAAACTGTGGTGTTGTATGCCTACTTGCAAAAGGACCTTTTGAAAACGTGCAGGTCTGAAAGCACATCTATACAGAGATCATAAGAAATGTGATACTGAGCCCAGCTTGAGTATGCCAGTGGACCTGACCTGCCATGCTGACTTCTGTAGTGACAAATCTGATTCCCTGACTGATTTTTACTCTCACCTTAAAGTTCACATTAAAGAAGGACGAGCAGTTGCATGTCCTTTTATGCACTGTGGTAAGACATTTACTGTGGTATCAACTTTTACATCTCATTTGTCCAGAAAACATAAACAAAGTGCAGAGGGAAATCTAATGGCATCTATCATTGACCCAGCAGGTGCAAGTGGAACAAGTGGCACTCATAATGATAGTGACTTACTGGGTGACATGCAGTTTAATGCAGCTGACAATACTGAGCATTTAGAGGTTACCCCAGAAAATATTGATGATACATTGTTCTTGAGGAATCTTGCTCCCTTTTATCTTAAACTACAAGCAAAGTTGCTGTTTCCATCATCCACTGTTCAGACAATCATTGAAGATTTGCAGTCAATACATGACATCAGCCAGTCACAATTCCTTTTTAAACTGAATGAGAAATTGCATGTGCTAGGGATTCCAGATGATGTCATTAGGACTCTTACTGATTATCTGAAAACAGAAGATCTTTTCCAGACTCACAATACCAACACACTGAAAACAGATCAATGGAGAAAGACTGTGTTCAAGAATCAGTTTCATTATATTGAACCAGTGCCTATATGTCTGGGACAAAATGAAGCAGGGAAAGAGTGCTTTGCTCAGTACATCCCCATAAAACAAACACTTGAAGCTCTTTTTCAGTGCAAATCTGTAAGAGAACAATACAATCAAGTACACACCTAAGTCCAAACTAAGGATGTTTTTCAAGATGCATGGGATGGGGACAACATTACTGAGAAATTACTTCATACAGAGAGGTCTTCTTTGGGCTTGATTCTTTATCAGGATGCATTTGAAGTAGTAAACCCACTTGGGTCAGGAAAAAAGAAACACAAAATACTGGCAGTGTATCTCACACTGGCAGACCTATTACCAAACCACAGGTCAAGTATTGATCAGATGCAACTAGCTCTTCTCTGCAGAGAACAAGATTTCAAGTATTTTGGTCAGGATTTGGTCCTGGGCCGTCTGGTAAAAGATCTGAAAGACCTTGAGAACAATGGTATAATGTTACGAGTACCTGACGGACAGGTCTATAAAGGAATACTGCATGCTATTGTGGGTGACAACTTGGGGTCACACAGCATTGGAGGCTTTCTTGAGAATTTCAGTCTGAGTGTTAATTTCTGCAGATACTGTGAAATTGACAGGAACACATTTCAGGCAGATCCCCTTTGCAGGGCCACTACTCGCACAGTACAGTCATACAGAGTGCATGTTCAGAGGCTTGAAAAGGGTTCAGTCCACAGTGGAGGTATAAATCAGAATCAGAAACACTTTAATTGCCAGGTATGTGGACACACATGAGGAATTTGACTCCGGTTCACTTACTGTAGCTCTCATAGTACAAAACAGATAAAAAAGCGTAGACACAAAATCAAACAAACAAGCAAACAACAACAACAAAAATAGGTGCATAGTGCAAAGTAATCCAGGTAAGTCAAGTATGGAATAGTTAAATAAATATAAAGTATACAGTGTACACAGAATGACGGTAGAAGTGTTCAGATATTTTACAAGTGATATTACTGATATATGAATCTGGATTTTTAGCTGTTCATCACAGAAAGGATTTCCCTTTTGGTGCAATATGGTGCATAGTGCAAAGATGAATAGTAAATTTAAATAAGTATAAATATAATATAAGTAACATTGAGCACAGAATGACAGTATGAGTGTGCAGATATTTTGCAAGTGATATTACTGATATATGAATCTGTATTTTAGCTGTTCATCACAGAGACAGCCTGAGGGAAGACACTGTTCTTGTGTCTGGTTGTTTTTGCATACAGAGATCTATATCGCCTCCCTGAGGGGAGAAGATTAAACAGATTGTGACCAGGGTGTGATGGGTCCGCAGAGATGTTACCTGCCCGTTTCCTGACTCTGGACAAGTATAAGTCTTGAATGGAGGGCAGGTTGACACCAATAATTTTCTCTGCAGACCTTATTATCCGTTGCAGTCTGTTCTTCTCCTGTTTGGTGACCGATCCAAACCAAACAGTGATGGAAGAACAAAGAACAGACTGAATGATGACAGAGTAGAATTGTGTCAGCAGCTCCTTAGGCAGGTTGAGCTTCCTGAGCTGGCACAGAAAGTACAACCTCTGCTGAGCCTTTTTAATGATAGTGACTGTGTTTGTCTCCCACTTCAAGTCCTGAGAAATTGTGGAACCCAGAAACCTGAAGCTCTCAACGGCAGTCACAGTGTTGTTGTTGATGGTGATGGGCAGCAGAGTGGGGGGGGCTCCTCCTAAAGTCCACTGTCATCTCCACAGTTTTGAGCATGTTCAGCTCCAGATTGTTCTGACCACACCACCAGACCAGCCGTTCAACCTCCCGTCTGTATGCAGACTCGTCACCGTCCCGGATGAGGCCGATGACCATTGTATCGTCTGCAAATTTCAGGAGTTTAACAGATGGGTCTTTTGAGGTGCAGTCATTGGTATAAAGGGAGAAGAGCAGTGGGGAGAGCACACACCCTTGTGGGGCGCCAGTGCTGACAGTCCGAGTGCTGGATATGAAGCTCCTCATCCTCACCTGCTGCTTCCTGTCAGTCAGGAAGTTTGTAATCCACTGACAGGTGGAGGAGGGCACAGTGAGCTGGGTGAGCTTGGTGTGGAGGATGTCTGGAACAATGGTGTTGAATGCCGAACTGAAGTCCATGAACAGAATCCTGGCGTACATCCCTGCAGAGTCAAGGTGTTGCAGGATGTAGTGCAGTCCCATATTGATTGCATCATCTGCTGACCTGTTTGCCTGGTAGGCAAACTGTAGGGGGTCCAGCAGGGGGTCTGTGATGTCCTTCAGGTGTGACAACACCAGTCTCTCGAAGGACGTCATGACTACAGATGTGAGAGCTACAGGCCTGTAGTCATTCAGGTGGGGTTTACATTAGACCGTATCAGCGGATCATCAGATTAACGTTTTTAAAACGATTAGTGTTCACACAGCAACACCAATACACGATTCGCCTGCACACAGCAACACCAATACACGGATACGCTCGGCTCCGCAGGCATCCTGCACTCCAAATCACTCCGCCCTGAACAGCGAGTGCCCTCTGGAGGGTGCGCACTCCGGCCCTGCGCAGCTCACAGAGCACGCGAGTGAAGTGCACAAGCATTGATTCGGGACTGAGCTGCTGTATGTGTGATCCCAGCGTATATCACTTACCACTTGCAAGTGGAAGGATGGCAAGCCTAAAGACAATCATAACTACACAATGGACAGTATTTGCATCAGTATTTGCAGTATTTTCATACTTTTATACTCTTTAATGAAAGGTGATACAAGGCGGAAGTCCGCGCCGTTTTTCAGCAGTCGCGCCACATGACCAACGCCAGCGAATCAGGAAGGTGGATGTCACAGTGACGTTGTCCACTGACGACGCCAGCTAGAGCTCAGCACAGTGTATCCGCGTATCTCAATGTTTACACAGCACCGGATCAGACACGATCTAGATTGAATACGTGGATGCTGGCGGATTCCCGTTTCCCAGCGTTTCCAGGCGTTTTAATGTAAACGGACAGTGCATCCGCGAAGAAAACGAGACAGATACAGTCTAATGTAAACTTGGCCTCAGTCCTGTGATTGTGGTTTTCTTGGGAACCGGGATTATTGTGGAGCGTTTGAAGCATGAGGGGACTTCACACAGCTCCAGGGATCTATTGAAGATATGGGTGAAGATGGGAGCCAGCTGATCAGCACAGACCTTCAGACAGGAGGGTGATACACCATCTGGGCCAGGTGCCTTCCTGATCTTCTGTTTGCGAAAAAGCTGACAAACATCCTCTTCACAGATCTTCAGTGCTGGTGTGGGGTCAGAGGCGAGAGGAGGCAGAATAGCAGGGGTGTGAATTGGTCTTTAATGTCTGGGGGGGGAGAGGTGTGAATTTGTTGAATCTGGAGTAGAACACATTCAACTCGTCAGCCAGTTGATGGTTCATTGCAGTGTAGGGGGATGGTCTCCTGTAGTTAGTGATATTCTTCAGGCCTGTCCACACTGATGCTGGATCGTTGACTGAAAGGCTGTTTTTAATCCTTTCAGCGTAGCTCCTCTTAGCTGATTTCACCTCTTTCGTCAGTGTGTTTCTGGCCTGTTTGTACAGGACTCTGTCCCCACTTCTGTAGGCCTCCTCCTTGGCCTGGCGAAGCTGTCTAAGTTTTGCGGTGAACCAGGGTTTGTTGTTATTGTATGTGCAGAAGGTCTTGGTGGGTACACACATATCCTCACAAAAACTGATGTAAGATGTCACAGTATCAGTCAGTTCATGAAGGTCTGAAGCTGCAGCCTCAAAAACACTCCAATCAGTGCAGTCAAAGCAGGCTTGTAGTTCTGCTTTGGCCTCATCAGACCATCTCCTCACTGTCTTAATTGCAGGCTTAGCAGATTTCAGCTTCTGCCTGTAGGACGGGATAAGATGAACCATACAGTGATCAGATAGTCCCAAGGCTGCACGGGGGACAGAGTGATATGAGTCCTTTAAAACAGTGTAACAGTGGTCCAGAGTGTTAGAGTCCCTGGTGGGACACTTAATGTGCTGTTTATATTATGGCAGTTCGTGGCTGAGGTTTGCTCTGTTAAAGTCCCCCAAAACAATGAGCAAAGAGTCCGGGTGTTTTTTTTCCACATTGTTTATCTGGTCAGCCAGGTGTTGTAATGCCTCATTAGCACATGCCTGAGGGGGGATGTAAACTCCAACCAGAATAAACGAGGAAAACTCTCGCGGAGCATAAAACAGTTTGCAGTTTATGAATAATGACTCTAGATGAGGACTGCATGATTTATTTAGAACTGTGACATCAGTACACCAACCTTCGTTAATATAAAAGCAGACTCTGCCTCCCCTCATTTTCCCCGTGAGCTCCGTTTCGTGGTCCGCTCAGTGCAGGTGAAATCCAGGCAGGTGGAGAGAAGAGTCTGGGATGTGCTCACCGAGCCAGGTTTCAGTGAAGCACAAGGCAGCAGATCTGTTAAAATCTGTATTAATTGTGTTAAGGAGCAGCAGTTCATCCATCTTATTGGCCAGAGAGCGGACGTTAGCCAGGTGAATAGATGGGAGAGCAGTGCGAAAACCCCGCTGTCTCAGGCTACGTTTACATTAGACCGTATCTGTCTCGTTTTCTTCGCGGATGCACTGTCCGTTTACATTAAACCGCCTGGAAACGCCGGGAAACGGGAATCCGCCAGCGTCCACGTATTCAATCCAGATCGTGTCAGCTCCGGTGCTGTGTAAACATTCAGAATACGCGGATACGCTGTGCTGAGCTCTAGCTGGCGTCTCATTGGACAACGTCACTGTGACATCCACCTTCCTGATTCGCTGGCATTGGTCATGTGATGCGACTTCTGAAAAACGGCACGGACTTCCACCTTGTATCACCTTTCATTAAAGAGTATAAAAGTATGAAAATACTGCAAATACTGATGCAAATACTGCCCATTGTGTAGTTATGATTGTCTTTAGGCTTGCCATCCTTCCACTTGCAAGTGGTAAGTGATGTGCGCTGGGATCACACACACAGCGGCTCAGTCCCGAAAACACTGCTAGTGTGCTTCACTCGCGCGCTCTGTGAGCTGCGCAGGGCCGGAGTGCGCACCCTCCAGAGGGCACTCGCTGTTCAGGGCAGAGTGATTTGGAGCGCAGGATGCCTGCGGAGCCGAGCATATCCGTGTACTGGTATTGTTGTGTGCACGCAAATCGTGTATTGGTGTTGCTGTGTGCACACTAATCGTTTTAAAAACGTTAATCTGATGATCCGCTGATATGGTCTAATGTAAACATGGGCTCAGTCTGACGAGCGCGCCAGCTCGCTTCCCCCGGTGTGTCCGGCATCCCCGGCATAATCCATAGAGAGCTGCTGCTCCCCCGACAAGTAACTCTGAAAAAATTTCCGGATTGATGAAAGCCGATGAAAGAACTTTACTGGTAGTTAATCCAACGTTTATGAGTTCTTCTCTAGAGTATGTGACAAGCAAAGAAACGCAAGAAACACAACAAATACACAAAAATATAGAAAGTACGAGAGAGCGAAGTACCGAGGCAACCGTCCACGGTGCCATCTTGGATAAAAATTTGACTCCTTGTTTAATGAGCTGTCCCTGCATGTGTGTCAGCCTGGATTGCCTCCATGTATTGGCCATGATTTGTTTGAAGGCATTGTAGCCTCTGTTCTTGCGTTATACATTCAGCATCTGGTGAAGGTAGACAAACAGTTTACTTATCTTGACTTGAACTGAAGAATAAGTCAGTTTAAGTATCTAGGGAATGATGCTAATGATAAACCTTGTGAGGTGACTCCAGGAAGTGATAAGCTGAATGGGCATGCTGTCCAAAACTGGTGTTTGCTGAGGATGTTACCAATGCTGATTGGAGAAAAAAATTGAATCTCCAGGTGAAAATCAAGCTTGGCAATTGGTTTTACAATTAAGAGAAATGGTTTCTCTTATTTGTGCACCAGCCATTTCAACTGGCCAAATAGCATACCTGAGAGTGCTTATTGATGAATATTTGTACTTCAGAAAGCAAGCATTTCCTGACAAACCACTGAAGCCTGACATCAGTGTCAGTGAAGCCTGACATCACTGACACTGACATCATTATGTCAGCCACTATCCAGAGCTCATAATCCACTTCAGACCACTTATTCGTTTGTGGACATTGAGATTTGAGAGCAAACACACTTACTTTAAGAGTGTGCGAAAAAACTGCACAATTTTAAAAACTTGTGCTTAACTCTTGCAGAGAGGCATCAGCTCCGCCAGGCATATCTTACGGCTGGAGATCTCTTCCCACCAACTATTGTTGTGGAAAAGGCAGCTGCATTTTTTCCAAACGACTACAATAATACCATCAGGCAATCAGTATCGAGCTATGATTTTGGCCCTGAAAATACTTTGATTGCTCATGAGGCAACTGTGAAAGGAATAAAATACAAGAAAAACATGCATGTCATTATAGATGAGAGTTCTAGGGGCCTTATGGTTGGAAAGATCATTGTTGTACTTATCCACAATAATTCAGAGGTCTATTTTATCACTGAAAAATGTGAGGCCTTGCTTCTCCATGATTTAGGGGTTTATGGCTTCACGCCAATTCAGGGATGTTACTGTTGTGTTAAGCAGGACAAGCTGGTTGATTATTACCCATTACCAGAGTACATTTTGTGTGACATGCCAATAATTGTTCCACACCATTCTTTCCTCTCCATAGAGAGCAATGAAAACCTTGGAGGAGGAGCTGAAGGATATCCTCTCCAGTGCCCTGCCAACCATTTCTGAAGCTGCTCAACAGCTTGTGATTGACAAGCTGATAAACTGTGGTTTAGACTCAAAAGAAGACCTCAGGTATGCAAAACAAGAGGACATTGAAGACTTACTTCCTGTTATTCAACAGCGTAAACTTTTGGATGTATTCAAAGTGGGTATGTTTACTTTCACAGTATCACTATTTCACTACCTATTATGCTAATGCATGATTCATTTTTAAAAGCTATATGGCCTCATTTCTCATATATCTCATATCATTTGTTGTCAGCTTTAGAGACAGAGACAGTCACATTAGACCTCCAATTCCTCCCTTTTCCCACCACTGCAAACAACAGCAACTCTACACCATTCTCCAGTCCATCCAGCTCATCTTTGCTCTCCTGCTCGACATCTAGTGGAAATGAAGACAGCCAGCCCTCCTCCCACTCAAAGAAGTTGTGGCCAGAATCCTTTCAGGTACCACGGGACCGCATGCTTGTGGAGATTCGTTCAGCCATCTCAGATGGTAAGAGGCCTTCACCTGCCGCACGATGACAGATGGTGAGAATGCTAGCAGATGAGATGAGGAAGCATGAACCAAACCCAGCACGCTCACAGTGCCTCACAGTTTGCCGGAACCTTGTTCACCAATACCCAAATAGTTTTGCCGATCAACTTGACAATGGTCAACTTCTGGGTAGTGGATACACATCACTCCTAATTCAAGTAAAAAATCGGATTGAAAACTTGAACTGCACCAGCAGCTTTCGACAGCACCGTTCATCTGGCCATGGACAAAAGAGAGGACCTACAGACATGTATGGCTGTTCCAGATTCCAGCCCAGCCTCCCACCAGATGAGACTGAAGACACAGTGGAGAGCAAACGTCAAAAACTGGAAGCTATTTTCAGTCAGGATGGTATAAATGGGGCTGAGAGAGCAGAGGTTAAGCAGCTAATGGAAAAAACTTTCTATGTGCAGCGGCACGGGCGCAGATAGAGGGGGGGACAGGGGGGATTCGTCCCACCCAGATTTAAATTCACCTCGTTCGGTCCCCCCCACTTATAGGGAGGAAAAAACGTCTATGCTGTCTTTCTTTGCATAAGGCAAACCTCACGGAAAAATCAAAAGACTAATTACCATTCGGTTTATTGAGGTGCACAGCAGTGTATACAGTTGCAACTGCGCAGACTGCACAGGTTGCGAGCTCGAGCTTGGTTGCTATGGTTACCCA
>NC_083571.1:29845942-29953442 GCF_027579695.1 Neoarius graeffei | reverse complement strand
ATGCAGCGGAGGGTGCCTGGTCATTTCACACAGTGAAACATCATAACAGTTATTGGTCTATGGACTGCACAAGTTCATTGTTGAAAAAGACCCTCCCCGATTCTGACACGGCCAAAAAGTTCAGTTGTGCCCGTACTAAGACGGAGGCAATTGTTAACGGTGTTCTGGCACCTCACTCTGTCGAATTGGCGCATGAAGCGCTCAAAGATATCCCATTCTGTGGTGTTAGTACTGACGGGAGTAATCACGGTGCAGTAAAAATCTTCCCCATAATTATCCAATACTTTGATTGGAAGGAGGGTGGTGTGCAGACCAAATTAATTGAAGTGAAAGATACACCAAATGAGACAGCAACCACCATCGCAAACTACCTAATGGAAACATTTGCAAAGAACAATTTGTCTTCCAAATGCATCGCATTTACTGGGGACAATTGTAACACTAATTTTGGTGGAACCCGGCGTGACGAAGGGGGAAACAATGTATTTGCGAATTTGAAAAGATTGCTGCAAAACAAAACACTGATTGGCGTGGGTTGCCCAGCGCATATACTGAACAATTGTGTCCATCACGGGGCAGACACACTTGATGTGGACCTTGAAAATATCATTTTTAAAATATACCAGTACTTCCACATTTACACCGTGCGTACTGAGTCCCTCAATGAGTACTGTGATTTTGTTGACACTGAGTACAGGAGGATGCTTTCACACAGCAAGACAAGGTGGCTCTCTCTGTTCCCAGGCATAGAGAGGATGCTACAGATGTTCCCTGCTTTAAAAGCATTCTTTATGTCTCAGCAAAAGCCACCCATGGTGATCAAGGCGTGTTTTTGAAAACCCATTTAGTGAGATATACTTGTGGCACATGCACTCACTCATGTCCGTCTTCCACAATCACATTCAAGAAATGGAAAGGGAGAATAACTCCATCATGGAGGTTAAGAAAATATTGAGCAGCATCCACATTATTCTTCTTGAACGGAAGAACAACAATTTCATGGCCCTCAAAGTTAAGGGATTGCTGGCCGAAAATCGCAGAGATGGACTTGAAGGGGGCTGTGACAAGTTCATGGCTGATGCGCTCGGCATGTACAGTTCATGTTTAGAGTATCTGGAGAAGTGGATGACTCCCATGGAAGAGTTCTCACCATTCATGTGGATGGACATGAGTGAGCCACCAAAGTGGAATGATGTGGAGGCCTGCATCAAGTACCTTGGAGAGAAGGGGGTGCCAATTGATGACGTTAAATGTTTTGACCAGGTTGCCAATCTGAAGAAATTCATTGAAAGCTGCAGTGACGATGAGTTCATGGGCCTGCAGGTGCACCAGAAGTGGACCAAATACTTTGAGAAGGCCAAAAACATTGCATGCTACTCAGAACTGCTGAAGATTGCACAGTTTGTCTTTGCACTTCCTTCTCACAATGCAAATGTGGAGAGAGTTTTTTCACTGATGCAGAGCCAGTGGACAAAGGAGAGGAACCAGCTCTCTGTTGAATCATTGAAAGGGATTCTATTTGTGCAATACAATTTCAAAGATATGTCTTGCAAAGACTTTCATGCTTATTTGTTGAGCAACAAAAAACTGCTGAGAAAGATCAGCTCTACAGCAAAATATCAATGGGCAAACAAGGAGGATGAGGAAGAAAAACCAGACGAAGAGGAGGAAAAACCAGACGAAGAGGAAGATGAGGATTAAGCAGGAAACTAAAGATAGACTATTGATATTTTTTGTTAGTTTTTTTTTACATTTTTGAGTTATTTTTAAAGTAAATATACAAGAGGTATTTTTGTTAATTAGCTAATTTGTTAATTTATCTTTTCCAATAGCCTACAGATCAGACATTATTTCTTTCATTACTGAAATTGAGGCTAACTGAGTATCAGTATGTTTGTTATTGGGAGTTGAGAGTTATTGTTAACTTTTATTGTTAATATGAGTGAGTGTGGTTTAGATGAGACATTATTTATTTCATTGTGTCATTCATTCATTACAGAAATTGTAAAGCATTTTTGAATAAATACATTTTAAATATCATTTGTTATTGGAGTTATTGTTGTTGACTTTTATGAAAAGCATTTTTAATAAACCAACTTTAAATATCATTTTATTTGTATGTTTGTTAAGTGAGTGCATGTGCCATAAGTATATCTCACTAAATGGGTTTTCAAAAAACGCCTTGATCACCATGGGTGGCTTTTGCTGAGACATAAAGAATGCTTTTAAAGCAGGGAACATCTGTAGCATCCTCTCTATGCCTGGGAACAGAGAGAGCCACCTTGTCTTGCTGTGTGAAAGCATCCTCCTGTACTCAGTGTCAACAAAATCACAGTACTCATTGAGGGACTCAGTACGCACGGTGTAAATGTGGAAGTACTGGTATATTTTAAAAATGATATTTTCAAGGTCCACATCAAGTGTGTCTGCCCCGTGATGGACACAATTGTTCAGTATGTGTACTGGGCAACCCACACCAATGAGTGTTTTGTTCTGCATTTGGAAGACAAATAGTTTTTTTTACCCATGTTTCCATTAGGTAGTTTGCGATGGTGGTTGCTGTTTCATTTGGTGTATCTTTCACCTCAATTAATTTGGTCTGCACACCACCCTTCTTCTTCCAATCAAAGTGATTACTCCAGTCAGTACTAACACCACAGAATGGGACACCTCAACAGAGTGAGGTAAGTTTGTAGTTTGATATTGTTACTAACACTACCCCCCCCCCACACACACACACTAAGGTGTCCTGGTTTTCCCAAATCAAAATATGGTCACCCTAAATTAGTCATTACACAGGTGTTAATTAGGCAGTTGGCTACAAAAGGCTGTTACCTAAAGCAAACCACCCTTTCCCATTTCCTGCTGTCAGCAATGGCACCTCATGGCCAGGAAATGTCTCTGGATCTGAGAAAGCGGATTATTGCTTTACACAAGAGAGGTGAGGGCTACAAGAAGATCAGTAAAGCCTTACTTATCAGTAAGAACACGGTTGCAAAAGTGATCCAAAAATTCAAGACAGATGGAACTGCAGCCAAAGTACAGAGACGTACAGGCCGGCCAAGAAAATTAACACCCAGGCAGGAGCGGCTTGTAATGAGAAAAGTTGAGGAAAATCGGCATGCAAGTGCACAACAGGTATCTAAGGAAGTAGAGACTGAAATTGGAGTGAATGTGTCACGTGACACAATATGCCGTACAGTGCAGCGGAATGGCATGCATGGGTGTCGTCCCCGAAGGAAGCCTCTCCTAAAGCCCAGTCACAAAAAAGCCCATCTAGAGTTCGCCAGGGCACATGCTGAAAAGGATGAAGGCTACTGGGACTCTATACTCTGGAGTGATGAGACCAAAATCAATCTTTTTGGAACTGATGGCTTCAAAACAGTCTAGCGTCGCAAGGGTGAGGAGTACAAAGAAAAATGCATGGTGCCCACAGTGAAACATGGAGGGGGTAGTGTTCTTATGTGGGGTTGCATGAGTGCTGCGGGTGTTGGAGAACTGCATTTCATTGATGGCATCATGAATTCTCAAATGTACTGCTCTATACTGAAAGCTAAGATGCTTCCATCACTTCAGGCCGTTGGTCGTCGTGCCATTTTTCAACATGACAATGACCCAAAATGCACATCTAAGGCCACTGCTGACTTTCTGAAGAGGAACAGGGTGAGTGATTCCATGGCCAAGTATGTCACCTGATCTGAACCCTATAGAGCATCTTTGGGGAATACTGAAGAGGCAGGTTGAGCATCACTCTCCATCCAACATCCAGGCTCTGAAAGATGTCATCCTTGAAGAATGGAAAAAGATTGATGTAGCCAAATGTTGTCAACTTGTGCACTCCATGCCAAGGAGACTTGGGGCTGTCATTGCAAATAATGGAGGCCATACAAGGTACTAAATGTACTGGATGTAATTGAGTTTGTTGTGGGGTGTACTCACTTTTGCTCCACCCCACTTTCACGGAAACAGAAAAATATGTAATTTAAGGCATCTTTTCACCTTTCTGCTTGAGTTATAATGTAAGAACATAGTGCAATAAACATCATCAAGGAACTGTTTGGGACATATTGTTTGTGTTCATTTTAATACTGTGAAAAATGTTGTTTTTCAGGGGGGGTGTACTCATTATTGCATTGCACTGTATATATATAATACTTTATATTTTGCTTTCTTTGTCCTAGGAATCTGCCACTACAGCTGACATTGAGAGGATAATCTCCATTCCTGCAACTCCTCATCTAATACTGCTTGGTATGTTTACATCGCTGAATAGGAAAGCATTCTCTGATTTCTTTTGTTATATGAATGCATTGTTGGTTTTCAAATGTTTACACTTTCTCTTGGTTGGAGGAATAATCAATATATCTTCACATTTGCTAAAAACGTTACATTTAGAGACATATTTAGAGAAATTAGCGCAATTGGAGATACCCATTCTTTTATCAAAAGCACCTCTGACTGTAACATGGTTGTAGGGCCATAAAAATCAAAGCAGTTTATCCTTTTGCCAAAAGACAAACAAAATGCACACATTTATATCACAGTTACTATTTAGTAACAATAAAAACTGTGCTACTGTTGGTTGATATTGGGGGCAGTTTAAATCAGAGGCAGTAACTGTAACTAATCCACTATGAATAGAATGTTCATAGAGATTAAAAGGATTTTTTTTTTATCCAGTACTATACATGGTAAAATTCATTTTCGCAACTCAGCACAAATCATTTCAAACATGGACTGAAAATCCATAAAAATTTGACAGGACAATTCTTTGTCAAGTTTCAGGTGAAACAGCAGGAAGCTGTATTCAATGTTGGATGGTCAGCCTTGAGGGCCATGTCATCTCATCTCATCTCATTATCTCTAGCCGCTTTATCCTTCTACAGGGTCGCAGGCAAGCTGGAGCCTATCCCAGCTGACTACGGGCGAAAGGCGGGGTACACCCTGGACAAGTCGCCAGGTCATCACAGGGCTGACACATAGACACAGACAACCATTCACACCTACGGTCAATTTAGAGTCACCAGTTAACCTAACCTGCATGTCTTTGGACTGTGGGGGAAACCGGAGCACCCGGAGGAAACCCACGTGGACACGGGGAGAACATGCAAACTCCACACAGAAAGGCCCTTGCCGGCCCCGGGGCTCGAACCCAGGACCTTCTTGCTGTGAGGCGACAGCGCTAACCACTACACCACCGTGCCGCCCGGGCCATGTCATATGTGAGGGAATCCAACCCACCTTCTTGACTGGGCTTGCTGCCTTATTTTCCACCTTCTACATCTTCAATCTCAAATACCAAGAAGAGGCCTCATGCACTCTTGAGTTCATCCAAAGGTATTTTTAGTATTTTCACTAAAACATGCGTTTCTTATCTTTTCAATGGCATGTTATTGTGAACAAAACATTTGCTGCTTTTTGTTGTGTTGTTAATGTAAGTGAGTTACACAACTTGATTTTTACACTGTCTGAAGAGACACTATTATTTTTCAGGCGCTTCATTGGTATAAACCCTGAGCGAGGCACCAAGGCTGAACGGGGCAAAGTCTTGTAAAAAAAAACTGGCAAAGCCACCAGCAAAAAGATGACAACAGTCAACCCACATGTATCCACTCTGCTGAGAAGACTCATGGACTTTCAGTGGGACTTCATTTAAAATGGTGAGATTATTCAGTCCCATTACACACACATAAAGACACCAGCTTGTCTCATTGCTTTAATTCTTTCTCCCTCTCAATCTCACCCTCTTTCTCTCTCCCTTACAGGGTAGAAAGTCGGAATCCCTGTTATTCTCGCTAAGTTATTTGTATCCTGTTTCTGAACATACACATACCACTGTTTGAATGTTTCATGCTGGCATGTTTTGACTGTCTGAGGGGTTAGGTCAGGACTTTGGATATTTTTTCAGGGCTTGTGATACTTTTGTTTGGATTTTTATGTTCATTGACCATATTACAATATATAGCAGATTACAAGAGGATACTAAGGGCACACACAAAGTTTGTAACTTTATGATTTATCTATTGCTCAACTGTCTGTAACTGTCAGTATTCCACAAAGAAAGCAAGTTTGCCGGGTGCTATAATTTCTGTAAATTGTCTTTGTCTTATTTTGAACCTGAATTGTGAATCATAGCTGCAGAATTTATTCAGGGTTTTTTTTTATTTTTTGTTGTTTTTTAAACACACTATCATGACAATGCAAAATGTGCACACTTATCTGGCTAACTTTCTAATCTGCTTTGTGGAACAGTCCCTTAGAGGTTTCATTATCTGAACGTTGTTGTGGTCAGTTTCAAGTCAATATTTCCAAGTCTGAATGAATGCCTCGTTCTTTTATTGCACTATTTTCAGCAAAAAGTCAAAGTTTTTATATATATATATATATATATATATATATATATATATATATATATATATATATATATATATATAAGAAGGCACAGTCTGAATGTGAAGATTCTAAATTCATGTTAAAATAAAAGTCAAAGTGCATTAAGAAGCTGTGGGGGGTTTTTTCACATTGCAATTACATGCTGATCTGTTCTAAATTCACAAAGCATATTTTGTTGTAGTTTGTAGATTTTGTGAAGACTGATAATGTATTTTTAAATAAATTAGTTGACTGTAAAGTATTGCAAAAGAAATAAAAAAAACAGTGAACACTATTTTTCAATAACAGTACAAAACTGTACATTTTAGTGACAGTAAAAATATGTGAAATTTACAGTAACGTATTGGCAAATCTGCTGCAGTTGTTTACTGTTTTTATACAGGAAAGTAATTTTAAAAAACAGTCCCATACTGTATTTTTCATTAACAGTACAAAACCGTAAATTTTAGTGACAGTAAAAAAAAATTTCATTTTACAGTAACATAATGGCAACCCTGCTGCCAGTTCTTTACTGTTATTTTACAGGAAAATATTTAACAGTGTGGGTTTTGAGCCTTAAGGTCAGTGTCCTCCATCTCTGTTTTAGGATCATGACCTCTAACAGTGTCTGCACTCTCGTAGATTTCCACCACTCTCTCGATGTGCTCTCCCCTCTCCTCGGTGTACTTTACATATTCAACAACCTGAGACATCTCAGAAAAAATAAACTCATTAAAACGGTGAATTATAGCGTTTCTGATCTTCTCTGTGCGAATAAGTGACACATTGATTGCGTAGGCAACAATTACACACTTTATATGATGAAGTGCTTTGAAATGGGGAAGTCTGTATAATAGAGAAGTCATTATTGTGTGATGGACATGGGGCATTAGTCAGAGACGCAACCAGCACACTGTACATTTTTCCTATCAATGCATTTATATCATAATTTGCAGTTCATGCAAAGTTTGTTTATGTCCCAGATACTATTACCACTTTACAGACCAATGTATAGCCCACTACTGAATGATATAAAATGACAAATTGCAACCCAACAGTTAAAGCCAAAACAATTTCTCTGACTCTGGCAAAGCTGAAGATTTAAGCAGTTGTCTGACATAAAATAATTGGCAGGACACAAGTGCATGTGCTTAGTGTGGTTTTTATTAAGGATACACTGGCACTGTTTATTAAGGATACACTGGTAGGGGGCGCTGCTCTTGTAGCGACCGGCAGCAGGTGTGTTTGTCCTTCCGCGTTTGTTGTGTTTTAGATGTACTGAAAGTTTCAGAGTATTTCGATTTTACCAGTCTTCTATGGGAAATGGACTTTATGTGATTGTTCATCCAAGCCGTCAGTATGGAGATACTTTATGCTGCCATTCTATGGACTTTATGGATTTACTACGTCCAGGGTGCACAAAAGCAGCTACACGAGCTGGTGAGGATATACTCCCGGGAATTCTTACTACAATGGGACAATCCGAGTAGGGGGGATTTACATTGGGACCCGCTTGTAACTCTGGACATCCTGGCCGAGATCTCTAGGCACAGGTCTTTTGGGAATGCTTCTAAAAACTTTTGCAAGGAGAGGAAACGAGGAAGGAGAGGTGGTGTCCGACTCAGGTTAAAACGCCAAAAAATGCGGCGTATTCCGCTCCCATCCATAATACTTGCAAACGTTCAGTCACTCAGAAGCAAGATCGATGAGCTGCAAGCGAACGCAAACTATTTTTACGAATATAGGAATGCCTGTATTATGGCCTTCAGCGAGACGTGGTTGTCATCTAGAGATACCAATGCGGACTTATCAGTCAGCGGCTTTGGGGCGCCTGTCAGGTTGGACAGGGACGTTACATCTACTGGGAAATCTCAGGGTGGCGGCGTGTGCATATATATAAACCAGCGATGGTGTAACAACATCACCGTCAGGGAGTCAACATGCACAGTGGACATCAAATTGTTGTCTGTCTCTGTTCGCCCGTTCTATCTCCCAAGAGAATTCCCCCAGATATTTGTGACTGTGGTATACATACACCCCAAAGCAAACACACAAACTGCTGCTAATACTATTCACAAGGTGATTCAAAGACTTCAGTCTCTTTCTCCGGATGCCCCGTGTCTCCTCATGGGAGATTTTAATAACTGTAAATTGAGTAAAAGTCTCAACCTTTATCAATACGTCACATGCCCAACTAGGAAAAATAAGACTTTGGATCTGTGCTATGGCTCAATAAAGGAGGCTTACAAGGTCTCCCCTCAGCCCCCTCTCGGTTCCTCTGATCACTGCGCTATCCATCTTGCTCCTGTGTATAGACCTGTGCTAAAGAGGGAGAAAGTAAAAACTAGAGAGATCAAGGTCTGGAATGACGAGACTGTTTCCCAAGTGCAGGGCTGTTTTGATTGCACAGATTGGACTGTTTTTACAGACTCTGCTTTGAATATTGATGAACTCACTGACACTGTATGCTGCTATATCTCTTTTTGTGAGGATATTGTTATTCCCAAAAAGTGTGTCAAAGTGTATGCAAATAACAAACCATGGTGTTACACTTTGACTATGTGTAGAAACGAATTAAATCACACACACACAGAGAGAGTAAGTTTCACCGTGCTTTACTCCATCTTGTCACTGCATAGACTGAACGTTACAAATCAGTGCATGGGATTCTACCCATCAGCGTGCTGACGCCATCAGTACGTGACATCCCCTCCTTTCTTGGATTAAAACTCTACCCCTTGCATAAACAATTGATTAAGATACTGAACACCATTAAGACATAATGCCATAAACACAAATCTGAGGATGGTGGTCTATTCTGTTTCAGGGTAACCTATTTGTATCAATCTCATGAATGAATATCTCATCACAAACATTTTCAGAGTAAACCTTTTTTTTTTTCCTTTCTTCAACTCATATTAGGAATTAGGGATGTTCCTGTATTGTAAGCATTTTGTATTCGTTTTCACTGACTATATACATTAAAACACTTCATATTTCAACAGTATGTTGGTTTAACTTTCACTGAACACAAAGGAACATTTTTTTTTAATAACCAACATTTCACTTCATGACAAAGCCTGAGAATTTCTGCGGCAATTTTATTTCTCTGTGAGGTCTCTCTGTCGGTGCAGTCAGAGGTCGGCATGGAGAAGACCCCTGAGCGAGTGTCTCTGGTGTGGACCTCACTGCATGTTCAACATGAGTCTCAGTGTCACTCGATCTCGGTGCCCCACTCTCATTAAGTGAGGGTGTCTGCTCAGCTGGTGTGTATACCTTAACATGTGTGGTGTTTCTGGAGTACTGAGCTCCAGTGGGTGACTCAACTACAACACTGTTACCATTCTTACTCACTACAGTGTGTGGTGTCTGGCTAAATGTTGTCATGAATTTGTCGACCTTGTCCTGCTTCAAAAGCACCTCATCTCCTACCTGCACAGATGATGGTTTGACCCCACGCCGTTCATCAGCATACATTTTGGACTTGCCCTTGCGCTCAGCATCGGTGTCTCGGGCCTCGATGTCGCTCCTCGGCGTGCTGATGTCTGGCAGCTTTCCCCTGAGCTTCTGATTGAACAGGAGTTCAGCTGGGTTCCTGCCCGTGGTGGAATGTTCAATGGACCTGTAGATGGTGACGTACTTTCGTAGCTCCTTCTGCCAGTCCAGCCCCTCTGCCTGTGCGATGCGGATCCTTTTCATGATCGACGCGTTTTGCCTCTCGACCTCTCCATTCGCCTGTGCCCACTTTGGTGTCATCTTCACGTGTTGTATACTGTTCTCTTGGCAGAAGTCCTGGAACTGTGATGACAGGAACTGTGGCCCACAGTCAGACCTGATAGAGACAGGCAGACCATGGTGACTGAAGATGTTCTCTAAGCAGTCTATCACTTTCTCTGCCATGGTGGAACGCATGATCTCGTACTCGTAGTAACGGCTGTAGTAGTCTACGACTACCATGATCGAATGTCCAGTTGGTAAGGGACCTAGTAGATCTGTGGCAATGTCCTGCCAGGGTCCATCGGGGAGCGCGGTGGGTCGTAATGGCTCTGGTACATCGGGGCGCGCCACTAGTTGGCACCCGTGACATGATTTAACATATTTCTCCGTTGCTCCATACATCCCTGGCCACCACACCTTCCCCCTCAAATGCTGTTTTGTCCCTACCATGCCCAAGTGTCCTTCATGAGCTAAGGCTAACGCTCTGTTCCGCAGTGCCTGTGGGAGTACAATCCGTGTCCCCCTCAGCACTAACTGCCCAATAGTACACAGTTCATTTGCGATGCGTGCATAAGCTGTGCACTTTTCAAAACGGCCTGTCTGAATTGCCTTTCTCACCTCGGCCAGCTCTTCGTCCTTCGCAGAGGCTCTCTCCACCTCCCTCGTAGTCAGTGCAGTGGGCGTAGCCTGCACAGCCATGAAGCGCACGTACTCCTCTGCTCCGTGATGGTGTGCCGTCCTCTTTGCACTGTCCCCCAGCAGACGAGACAGAGGATCTGTGATGTTGAACTTCCCGGCAATGTGCACCACCTGAAAGTCGTAAGGTTGCAGGCGGAGCACCCAACGCTCAATCCGGGTGCATGGTTTTGATCTTGGACTGTAGATCACCTCCAGGGCTTTATGGTCTGTCACCAGGTCGAACCTCTTGCCGTATATGTACGGATGTAGGCGTTCACATGCCCACACCAGTGCCAGGGCCTCGCGCTCCATTTGTGAGTATCTCCTTTCACAGTCCGACAGACTCCTGCTCACGTAACATATAGGCACCATAGCGCCCTGTTGCTCCTGTATCAAAACTGCCCCTATGCCCACCAGCCCTGCATCGGCTATCACTTTGGTGGGGGCATCTTTGTCGAAGTATGCTAGTGTGCCCGCCTCTGCCAGCTTCTGCTTAAGTGTCTCAAATGCCACCTTTTGCTCTGGGCCAAAGACAAATGGCACATCCTTCTTTGTCAGTCTCCGCAGCGGTTCTGAGATGGCAGCGAACTGGGGTATGAAACGACTACTGTACCCAGCCAAACCCAGAAAACTGCGAACCTCGGATGCATTTTCCGGCTCACGTGCCTCCACCAGCACTCTCACTCTCTCACTGGTGGGCCCTATTCCCCTCTCAGTCAGTAGAATGCCCATGAACACTAGCTTGTCCATCTCGAACTGACACTTTTCACCATTCAAGGTCAAGCCGCATTTTTCCAGTCTTTCCAGCACTGCATGTAGTCGCTTGTGATGTGTGTCACGGTCAGGTGCATGGACGATGATGTCGTCTGAGATGTTAGCCACTCCTTCGATGCCAGCCAGTGCCGTCACCACCTCATGTTGGTACTGCTCACTCGCGGATGAGACCCCGAATATGAGTCTCTTGTAGTGGTATGTTCCGCTGTGCACTGCGAATGTCGTTATCACCCTTGACTCTTCGGTGAGCTCTAGCTGATGATAGCCCCACTTTAAGTCGAGCTTACTGAACAAAGTAGACCCATTCATGTCATGCAGCAGTTCCTCAACCGTTGGGATTGGGTATCTCCCCCGGATGATAGCTCTGTTTGCCATCCTCATGTCTAGGCACAACCAAATGTCAGTGTCTTTTGCCTTTGGGACTACTACAACAGGGTTCACCCATGGTGTTGGACCCTCCACCTTCTCGATGATGTCCATCCATAGCAGCTCCTCAATTTTCCTGTCGACCGCCTCTCGCAGGTGGAATGGTATCCGTCTCAGCGGTTGTGCTACGGGCTCCAAGTTGCCGTCGATGTGCAGCCTAACTTGCTTAGTGTTCAGTTTACCCACCCCTGTGAATAACTTGGGGTATTTTCCCCTCACCTCAGTCTTAACATCGGTGACTGCTGCTACATCTACACCCACCCTTAGCACACCTAGCTGTGTAGCTGTCTCCCTGCCAAGTAGCGGTACCCCCTGACTTGCGATCACAGTAAACTCTGCTTGAGTTGCTCTTTTGCCTATCTTCACATCGCATGTGAACACTCCCTTTACCGGCAGTGGCTCCTTTGACAAGTAAGTATACAACTTCTTATCAGATTTGGATGACTTGCATTTAATGTGCTCTTTTTTTAGCCCTTCCCATGTATTTTCATCAACTATGTTGGTTGTACTGTAGCTCCTGAATCAATCAAAATCACTAGGTCTACCCCACCCACATTAAATGTTAGACTGTCAGTGTTGCTACTATCACGCACTACAAATGCAAACTCACTTTTCTGCTTTTCTACCTTCTCGTCTACATATTTCACTGACCCCTTACTACCTTTAGACTTGCACATCTTGGCGTAGTGGTCTTTGCCATTGCATTTTCTGCAGGTTTGTCCACGCGCTGGGCATTTGTTGTCTTTCGCGAAGTGGTCGCCATGCCTGCACCTGAAGCACACGTTCCCCTTTTCTTCTCCCTCATGTTTTTGGCTCTTGCTCTTGCCTCCTCTCCCCTTGGAAATTTGGTTCACGGTCTCGGCGCCCTTGCTGTCTGTGCCACTCATCCGCATTGCCGCCAACTGCTCCTCCACACGTTCACATTGTGCAGCTATCTCCAGTGCTTTTGTCAGAGTCAACGTCGAGCCCTCCTCGAGCAGTTTTCTCTTCACATACTCTGATGAGCATCTACTTAGCACAGCATCCCTTAGCTGGTTAGACATGTCATCCCCAAATGCACAGTCTTTTGCCGTCTGCCGCAAACATGTTACAAACTGCTGTACAGTCTCCCCAGTGTTCTGCATTAGCTGATAGAAAGTTTGCCGCGCAAATGCATTGTTCACCTGAGGTACGAAGTAGTCATTTAGCGCCTTCACAGCCTTGTCATAGTCTGCTGGACCTCCCGTGTCGTCCAGTGTGAAAAAGATATCCTGTACATCCGTCCCGGCGTGATGCAGCAGTAGTGCCCTTCTCCGAATCTTGTTGTGGTCGCTGACATTTTCTGCCAATATTAATCCCTTGCCATCCGCGAACAGCTCAAATGCCGTTAGCCATCTGGTCCAGCGTGGACCTAGTGTAGCCAGCTCCTTGTAGCAATCAAACTTCGGCAGTGCATTGTTCTCCATCTTAAAGATATGAACTAACTCACTTCAGATTTAACTATACGAAGTTGACTCTTATCCCATCCTCGTCACCAATGTTACACTTTGACTATGTGTAGAAACGAATTAAATCACACACACACACACACACACACACACACACACACACACACACACACACACACACACACACAGAGAGAGTAAGTTTCACCATGCTTTACTCCATCTTGTCACTGCATAGACTGAACGTTACAAATCAGTGCATGGGATTCTACCCATCAACGTGCTGACGTCATCAGTATGTGACACATGGGTCACTCAATCCCTGAAACAAGTGTTAATGAAAAAACATGGTGCTTTTCACAAAGGGGACGAGGGTGAAAAAAGAGAAATAACAAAGGAGGTCAGAGCAAAAATCAAGAGGGCTAAATTACAATATAAAAGTAAAATGGAGGAGAGGCTGGGTAGCAATAACTTGAAGGCAGCATGGGATGGTGTTAAGAGAATGACAGGCTTGCATAGAACACAAAATAAGCCAGTCCATATCCCAATTTATTGATTGATTGATTGATTGATTGATTGATTGATTGATTGATTGATTGATTGATTGATTACTTTATTCTGAACAATAAAGAAGAAAGATATAAAAATAAAAATTTAAATAAAAAATACAATAATCAAAACATCATCATAAACAAACAGAATAGCGTAGCCACAAGGCAATAACATAACAATGTTCATAAAGGATTAGGAAGAAGTAATAACTTATCCAATCCTAACCCTCTAATTTATGATAGTGATAAAGATTTATCTGAAGCACTGAACACTTTTTATTCACGTTTTGACATCTATGACTTTTCAGATGAACTCAAGAAATTAACTGAGGAGCAAGCACTGATAAAGTCTACTATGTTTTTAATCACACAGGAAGATGTAAGGTCAGTATTTAAGAGAAATAAGGTGAATAAAAGTCCAGGTCCAGATGCGATTACTGGGAGAGTATTAAAATGCTGTTCAGAACAGCTTTGTGGGGTGTTCTCTGATATTTTTGGAATGTCCTTAGAACAGGGAAGGGTTCCAAAGGTTTGGAAGGAGTCTATTATTGTCCCAGTGCCAAAAGGCAGCACTACAAAGGGTTTAAATGACTTCAGACCAGTGGCACTGACCTCACTGGTAATGAAGTCATTTGAAAAGATTGTGAAATGGTTGCTATTGTTGAGGGTGGGTGAGGCTCTGGACCCCATGCAGTTTGCATATAGGGCCAATAGAGGGGTGGAGGATGACCAAATTACACTACTAAACCTTCTGTACAGTCATCTGGAAGGTCCGGGCACACATGCCAGGCTGTTTCTTGATTTTTCTTCTGCTTTTAATACTATCCAGCCACATGTTTTAATTGGAAAACTATTATCAGAATTTAATCTTGAGAGAAATCTTGTGGGCTGGATTATGGATTTTTTAACTAACAGATCACAGAGAGTAAAGGTCAATGGCTGACTTTCAGAAAGGTGCATCTTCCACTGGCTCTCCTCAGGGTTGTGTGCTTTCCCCTTTGCTGTACATCCTCTACACTAATGACTGTAGAAGTCAGCATATAAATAGGCACATCCTGAAATTTGCTGATGACAGTTATTGTTAGCTTACTGCACGAACATGAATCTCAGCATGGGCCAGTGGTTGATGAGTTTGTCAGTTGGTGTGACAAGTTTTTTCTTCATTTAAACAACTAAAAGACAAAAGATATGGTCATTGATTTTAGAAGAAACCAACCTTGTTCTCCATCACTGACTGATATTAATGGAAGTTACATAGAGTTGGTTGACCAGTATAAACATTTGGGCACAATCATAGACAACAGGCTCAAATTTGATGTGAATACTGAGGTCATTTGCAAAAAGGGGCAACAACGTTTGTACTTCCTTAGGAAGCTCAATGTGTTTGGTGTTGATAAGGTTATGTTGGTTTTATTTTACAAATATTTTATAGAATCTGTTCTCACCTTTTCTTTTATTGCCTGGTATGGGGGCATCAGTGTTAGGGATAAAAACAATCTCAGCCATATTGTAAAGGTGGCTGGGAAGCTGATTGGCTGTCCACAGTTATCCCTGCTGTCAATTTATGAGAAACAGGTCATCGAGAAGGCAGGGTCAATATTGGACTGTAAAGATCACCCTCTTCATTGTTCATTTGAAGCTCTCCCCTCAGGCCGAAGACTAAGAGTCCCCTTTTATAAGTCCAA
This sequence comes from Neoarius graeffei, assembly GCF_027579695.1. Lineage (NCBI taxonomy): Eukaryota > Metazoa > Chordata > Actinopteri > Siluriformes > Ariidae > Neoarius > Neoarius graeffei. The sequence continues at coordinate 29,937,815 of NC_083571.1, read as the reverse complement.
TAGGACAAAACACTCTTTTATCCCTAGTGCAATATGTCTGCTCAATTTGCACAATTTTGCTTTATTGCACACAAATGAGTCTGATGACTGTGTGTCAGAAATATAGATAGGTAAGACAGTTTCTTTATATTAGTTTGTCTATTTATATTAGTGTAACACTTTCAACTAAAGGTGGAGCACAGAGGACGGCAGGACCGAGATCAGGTTTGTCAATTACGGCTTTTATTGCCACACTTTTCAGTCTAACAACACGCTCACACAGATGCACACACACACAACTGGCATCAGGTTTCGGGATCAGCACCTCTGCTCTCGCTCTCCCTCCTTAAATAGGGTGCGGTCCCTGGGAAGACACACACAAACACAGGTTAATTGCTGTCAGGTGTAGCGATTCTGCCATTTACCTTCCCTGACTCCGCCCTCCTGTCACAGACCGGCGCTTGACCACGCCCCCGCTGCCACATACCCCCACCGCCCGACTCAGGCCGGGCGGCCGACCCCCCCCCTTGACGGGAGAGGAAGTCCGCCATGACCATCTGTGCCCCCGGCCTGTGGACCACCTTAAAATTGAAGGGTTGGAGTGCCAGATACCAACGGGTGATCCGCGCGTTGGCATCTTTCATGCAGTGGAGCCACTGGAGGGGCACGTGGTCCGAGCAGAGGGTGAAAGGGTGCCCCAGCAGGTAGTAACGGAGGGCGAGGACCGCCCACTTGATCGCCAGACACTCCTTTTCAATGGTGCTGTAGCACCCCTCACGCACTGACAGCTTCCTACTGATGTAGAGGACGGGGCAGTCCTCCCCCTCCACCTCCTGGGACAAAACCGCCCCCAGCCCTCTGTCCAATGCATCGGTCTGCAAAACAAAGGGGAGAGAAAAGTCAGGGGAGTGTAGAAGTGGCCCCCCACACAGTGCAGCCTTTACCTCTGAAAAAGCCCGCTGGCATTGCTCCGTCCACTGGACCGGATCTGGGGCCCCCTTTTTAGTGAGATCAGTCAGCAGGCTGGTGACGTCCGAATAATTAGGTATAAACCTACGGTAATAGCCATCCAGCCCCAGGAACTGCCACACGCCCAATCACACACTTCTTTGGGTTGGCTGTGAGCCCCGCTCACCTCAGCGACCTAAGGACGGCCCTCAGATGTTCAAGGTGCCTCGGCCAGTCATTACTATAGATGATGATATCATCTAGATACGCAGCCGCATAAGTGGCGTGGGGGCAGAGGACCATATCCATCAGCCGCTGAAACGTAGCGGGCGCCACAAACAGCCCAAATGGAAGGGTGACGAATTGATGTAAACCAAATGGTGTGGAAAAGGCTGTTTTTTCTCGGGATAGGGGAGTCAAGGGGATCTGCCAATATCACTTCGTCAAATCCAGTGTCGAATAAAAGTGAGCAGTGCCAAGTCGATTGAGCAACTCATCAATACGAGGCATTGGGTACACATCGAATTTAGACACTGCGTTGACTTTCCTGTAGTCCACACAGAACCGGAACGACCCGTCGGCCTTGGGTACCAAGACCACCAGGCTGCTCCAGTCACTGTGGGACTCCTCGACGATGCCCATTTCGAGCATGGTCTCAAGTTCTTCCCGAACCACCTTTTTCTTGTGTTCGGGTAGTCTGTAAGGGCGGCTATGCACTACTACCCCCGGGGGTGTCTCTATGTGGTGCTCTATGAGGTTAGTGCGACTGGGCAGGGGTGAGAACACATCCGAAAACTCGGTCTGCAACTGGGCGACCTCCGTGAGCTGGGTCGGGGAGAGGTGGTCTCCACAGGGGACCGGAGGGGTACGTGATGTCAATGCCCCTTTTTGAACCTCTGGCCCCAGCTCCACCTTCTCCGGAACCACCAACGCCACGGGGACCTCCTCCTTCCAGAGTTTAAGCAGATTGAGGTGGTAAATTTGTAGCGCCCCACCCCTGTCCGTTCACCTCACCTCGTAGTCGACGTCCCCGACTCACCGTGTGACCTCAAAGGGTCCTTGCCACTTGGCGATCAATTTGGAGCTCGAAGTGGGCAACAGTACGAGTACTTTATCTCCCTGGGTGAACTCCCTAAGGCGTGTACCCTTTTTGTACAGGTGGGCTTGCCATTCCTGGGCCTGCCGCAAATTCTCCTGGGTTAGGTGGGTGAGCATGTGGAGTTTTGCGTGCAGGTCCATAACGTATTGAATTTCGTTCTTGCTTTGTGAAGGTCCCTCCTCCCAATTTTCCCACAGCACGTCTAGGATGCCGCGCGGCTTACGCCCATATAATAATTCGAACGGGGAGAACCCCGTGGAGGCTTGGGGAACCTCTCGCACTGAGAACAACAAGGGCTCGAGCCACTTATCCCAATTACGTGCTTCCTCACTTACAAATTTTTTAATTATATTTTTGAGGGTGCAATTGAACTGTTCTATTAAACTGTCCGTTTGTGGGTGATACACACTGGTGCGGATTGGCTTAATCCCCAATAACCCATACAGTTCGTGCAGTGTCCGTGACATAAATGTAGTGCCTTGATCAGTCAGAATCTCTTTCGGGATTCCGACTCGGGAGATAACGCGGAAGAGTGCCTCTGCAATACTGCGTGCTGAGATATTGTGTAGAGGCACTGCTTCCGGGTATCGCGTTGCATAGCCCACCAGAACTAATATAAAGTGGTACCCTCGTGCTGACCGATCTAATGGCCCAACGAGATCCATTCCAATTCTCTCAAACGGGGTCTCGATCAATGGAAGAGTGCGCAAAGGCACTTTTGGAACAGCCACTGGATTCACTAACTGGCATTCGCGGCATGCCGTACACCACCTACAAACATCGCTGCGAATCCCCGGCAATAGAATTGGGCCATTATTCAGGCTAGTGTCTTATCCTGCCCTAAGTGTCCAGCCATAGGATTAAAGTGAGCCACCTGGAATACCAATTCCCGGCAGCTCTTCGGAATTAAAAGCTGCGTGACTCGCTCTTTAGTTTGAGTGTCCTGCATTACTCGGTATAACCTATCCTTCATAATTGCGAAGTAGGGGAAGGACGGGGTGGCGTTCGGCTGGAGCGTTTGACCATCGATTACTCTCACTTGGTCAAACGCATGTCGCAGAGTCTCGTCTCGCGATTGCTCTAATGGAAAATCTGCAAGGGATTCCCCAAGAGAGAGAGGAGGGGCCGGTGGAGATGACGTAGACGGCTCTGTGACAGCTGCTCCCGCCAAAGCGACACCGGGATCTCCCCCCATTAAATGGCAGGACCCACTCTTGACTAAGTGTGTCATTAAATCCCGAAATCCCGGCCAATCAGTCCCCAAAATTAAAGAGTGGGTAAGGCGAGGATTAACCGCCGCCTTCACTATAACCTTTTCCCCTCTGAAAAAAATGTGGACTGACACCAAAGGGTAGCTGTGAACGTCCCCGTGCACACACAACACCTTCACCCCCTGTGCTCCCCCCAATGCCTCGTGTTGCACCAGGCTTTGGTGAATTGAGGTCTGATTACAGCCAGAATCCACCAACGCCTGATATGTATCCCCTTGGATACTCACCAGTATGCAATACGCTCCGGCCTGATCGAGGGCAGCTTCTGGCGCGTCGGGGATCCGAACCACCGCGCCCACTTCCATCGCCGTGCACTGCTGTTGAAGGTGGCCCGGTTCCCCGCAGCGCCAGCAAACCGGCCCAGGCTTTCCCTCTGCACCAGTGTTCTGGGGCTCACTCACCTGAGGTGGGGGAGAGACAGACACAGAAGGGAGAAACGGGAGGGCACCGTGGGTGCAGCAGGCCGGCTGGGGTGATGCCGGCCCCCGCCTCCGCGGTGGGGGAATGGGGCGAGGACGGGACACAGGAGGAGGGGGAGAGAGAGAGAGAGAGAGAGAGAAGAGGAGAGAAGAGAAGATGCCGTCTGCTGTCCTGACGCCGGGACAGCTGCCAAATGGTCCTCCGCCAGCTCAACTGCCTGATCTAGCGACGCCGGGCGGTGGCACTGGACCCACTCCGCGGTTCCTGCTGGCAAGCGAGCGATGAACTGTTCCAGCACCACCTGGTCGATGATTCCCTCGGCGTCGCGGTTGTCGGCCCTCAACCACTGCCAGCAGGCGTCCCGGAGCTGCTGGCCAAACGCGAACGGTCAGCTGACTTCCTCCAAGCGCAACGTGCGGAAGCGCTGGCGCTGCTGTTCTGGGGTGCGCCCCACGCGCTGGAGGACGGCCCGGTGGAGGTCCGCGTAGGCCAGCCGGCGGTCGGCGGGGAGCTGTAGCACGGCCAGCTGTGCCTCTCCCATTAGCAGGGGGAGGAGGCGCACCACGCGCTGCTCCATCGGCCACCCTGAGGCTTCGGAGACTTGCTCGAAGAGCGTGATGAACGCCTCGGGGTCATCCTGCGGGCCCATCTTGGTGACGGTGAGGGGAGACGGGCCCGCGGTAGGAGCACTGGCGGACCCCGCCAACGTGAGGAGGTGCCGGAACGCCTCTGTCTTCTTGTTGGGCCAGCACCAGGGCCTCGAAGCGTCGCTCTTGTTCCTTCCGGAGGGTGATGAGCGCCTGGTGCTGGCTTTGCTGGGCCGTGGCGAGGGCGTGGACCAGGTCGGCGAACGGGGAGGACTCCATGGGGCTGCTCGGCTGGTGCTCCACTTTCCCGGGTTTCAGCACCACTGTAACACTTTCAACTAAGGGTGGAGCACAGAGGACGTCAGAACCGAGATCAGGCTTGTCAATTACGGCTTTTATTGCCACACTTTTCAGTCTAACAACACGCTCACACAGATGCGCGCACACACAACCGGCATCTGGTTTCGGGATCAGCACCTCTGCTTTCGCTCTCCCTCCTTAAATAGGGCGCGGTCCCTGGGAAGACACACACAAACACAGGTTAATTGCCGTCAGGTGTAGCGATTCTGCCACTTACCTTCCCTGACTCCGCCCTCCTGTCACAGACCGGCGCTTGACCACGCCCCCGCTGCCACAATTAGTTTGTGTCAGTTTTCCTTTTTGTGTCTTTGTGTATCTGTGTGCTATTTATGTGTATCTGTACCTGACTGTAAGACAAGTTTCCCTTTGGGACAATAAATTTAAACTGAACTGAACTGAACACCTCAGATTGTTGTTGTTCCATAAAGGGATTCATGGAAAATATGCCAAACACCAAGTGCATGACAATACTTCATGAAAAGAAGGAAAACGAATATGTAAACTAATGAGCAGGAAACGAAGCAACAGTGAATGCAATGAGGAAATAAAGCACACTGCAAACAAAACAGGAACAAAAAATAAAGAATACAATAAACAAACATATTTTATTGGGACTGCTCAGGTGACATGAATATCACCATGAATGAGTAGATTGAGGCAAAGAATTAAGAGTCTATGTGTATTAAAATGAGTGAGAGAGAGAAATCAGTTGAATTACACCATTGTGGCAACAGGAACCTAATCATGAAGATGACTGATGATATTAAACTTTATGGTATGATGGATAATGACATACTGAAATCACTGGCATTGGGAAATAGATAAACAGTTAGACTATGTCACCTTAACTGACTTCTCAATGTAAGTATACTGTACTTTTTCAACTAAAAATAATTAAATGGAGGAATCATATGACAGATAACTCTCCTACAACATCTTCGAGGTGGCACGGTGGTGTAGTGGTTAGCGCTGTCACCTCACAGCAAGAAGGTCCGTGTTCGAGTCCCGTGGCCGGCGAGGGCCTTTCTGTGTGGAGTTTGCATGATCTCCCCGTGTCCGCGGGGGTTTCCTCTGGGTGCTCCGGTTTCTCCCACAGTCCAAAGACATGCAGGTTAGGTTAACTGGTGACTCTAAATTGACCGTAGGTGTGAATGTAAGTGTGAATGGTTGTCTGTGTCTATGTGTCAGCCCTGTGATGACCTGGCGACTTGTCCAGGGTGTACCCCGCCTTTCGCCCGTAGTCAGCTGGGATAGGCTCCAGCTTGCCTGCGACCCTGTAGGACAGGATAAAGCAGCTAGAGATGATGAGATGAGATATGAGATGAGATGAGATGAGATGAGACATCTTCGGTCATGGCTTCAGATTAAACAATTCAAAGTGTGACCTTGATACAGAAATTACACCCATCAGGACACACACCTTGATGTATCCACAATATGTGACATGGAAATGTATGTTTTGGGTAGTCAGTACACTCAAATAACTATAGAATACCATTCATGGCCAGTGGTGTAGTGGTTAGCACTGTCGCCTCACAGCAAGAAGGTTCTGGGTTCGAGCCCAGCAGCTGGTAGGGGCCTTTCTGTGTAGAGTTTGCATGTTCTGCGTGGGTTTCCTCCAGGTGCTCCGGTTTCCCCCACAGTTCAAAGACATACACTTACAGTGGTGCTTGAAAGTTTGTGAACCCTTTAGAATGTTCTATATTTCTGCATAAACATGACCTAAAACATCATCAGATTTTCACACAAGTCCTAAAAGTAGATAAAGATAACCCAGTTAAACAAATGAGACAAAAATATTATACTTGGTCATTTATTTATCGAGGAAAAATGATCCAGTATTACATATTTGTGAGTGGCAAAAGTATGTGGACCTTTGCTTTCAGTATCTGGTGTGATGCCCTTGTGCAGCAATAACTGCAACTAAACGTTTCCGGTAACTGTTGTTCAGTCCTGCACACCGGCTTGGAGGAATTTTATCCCATTCCTCCGTACAGAAGAGCTTCAACTCTGGGATGTTGGTGGGTTTCCTCACATGAACTGCTCGCTTCAGGTCCTTCCACAACATTTCCAATGGATTAAGGTCAGGACTTTGACTTGGCCATTCCAAAACATTAACTTTATTCTTCTTTAACCATTCTTTGGTAGAACGACCTATGTGTTTAGGGTCGTTGTCTTGCTGCATGACCCACCTTCTCTTGAGATTCAGTTCATGGACAGATGTCCTGACATTTTCCTTTAGAATTTGCTGGTATAATTCAGAATTCATTGTTCCATCGATGATGGCAAGCCGTCCTGGCCGAGATGCAGCAAAACAGGCCCAAACCATGATGCTACCACCACCATATTTCACAGATGGGATAAGGTTCTTATGCTGGAATGCAGTGTTTTCCCTTCTCCAAACATAATGCTTCTCATTTAAACCAAAAAGTTCTATTTTGATCTCATCCGTCCACAAAACATTTTTCCAATAGCCTTTTGGCTTGTCCACGTGATCTTTAGCAAACTGCAGACGAGCAGCAATGTTCTTTTTGGAGAGCAGTGGCTTTCTCCTTGCAACCCTGCCATGCATGCCAGTGTTGTTCAGTGTTCTCCTGATGGTGGACTCATGAACATTAACATTAGCCAATGTGAGAGAGGCCTTCGGTTGCTTAGAAGTTACCCTGGGGTCCTTTGTGACCTCGCCAACTATTACACGCCTTGCTCTTGGAGTGATCTTTGTTGGTCGGCCACACCTGGGGAGGGTAACAATGGTCTTGAATTTTCTCCATTTGTACACAATCTGTCTGACTGTGGATTGGTGGAGTCCAAACTCTTTAGAGATGGTTTTGTAACTGTGGCAGTTCGTGTAAATGGGTGGAGCACAGAAGGACGGCAGGACAGAACTGAGAATACAAAAAAACTCTTTATTCAGCTTTTCAGTTGTCAATACACACACACACACATCAGCTATCTGCTGTGGAGAGAGTCCCTCTGCTCTCACTCTCTCTCCTTAAGAAGGGCGCGGTCACTGGGAAGACACACAAACACATCAATTAACAACAGGTGTAATGATTCTGCCACTTAACTTCCCCGACTCCGCCCTCCTGTCACAGACCGATGCTAGACCATGCCCCCGCTGCCACATACCCCCACCGCCCGACTCAGGCCGGGCAGCCGTCCGGCCCGCAGCCGACTTCCCCCCCCCCCCCTTGACGGGAGAGGAAGTCCGCCACGACCATCTGTGCCCCCGGCCTGTGGATCACCTTGAAGTTAAAGGGTTGGAGTGCCAGATACCAACGGGTGATCCGCGCATTGGCATCCTTCATGCGGTGGAGCCACTGGAGGGGCGCGTGGTCCGAACAGAGGGTGAAAGGGCGTCCCAGCAGGTAGTACCGGAGGGCGAGGACCGCCCACTTGATTGCCAGGCACTCCTTTTCGATGGTACTGTAGCGCCCCTCACGCACCGACAGCTTGCGGCTAATGTACAAGACAGGGCGATCCTCCCCCTCCACCTGCTGGGACAAAACGGCCCCCAGCCCTCTGTCCGACGCATCCGTCTGCAACATAAAAGGGAGAGAAAAGTCAGGGGAGTGTAAAAGTGGCCCCCCACACAGTGCAGCCTTAACCTTAGAAAAAGCCCGCTGGCATTGCTCCGTCCACTGGACCGGATCTGGTGCCCCCTTTTTAGTCAGATCAGTCAGCGGGCTGGTGACGTCCGAATAATTAGGTATAAACCTACGATAATAGCCAGCCAGCCCCAGGAACTGTCTCACCCCCTTTTTGGTCTTGGGCCTCGGGCAGGCCGCAATCGCTGCAGTCTTGTTAATTTGGGGACGCACCTGCCCATTGCCCAAGTGGAAGCCCAGATACCGTACTTCCACCCGCCCAATCGCACACTTCTTCGGGTTGGCCGTGAGACCCGCCCGCCTCAGCGACCTAAGGACGGCCCTCAGGTGTTGTAGGTGCCGCGGCCAGTCATTACTATAAATAATAATATCATCCAAGTACGCGGCCGCATAGGTGGCATGGGGGCGGAGGACCCTGTCCATCAGCCGCTGAAACGTAGCAGGCGCCCCAAACAGCCCAAAAGGAAGTGTGACGAATTGGTGTAAGCCGAACGGTGTGGAAAAGGCCGTTTTTTCACGGGATAATGGAGTCAAGGGGATCTGCCAATAACCCTTTGTTAAATCCAGTGTCGAGTAAAAACGAGCCGTGCCTAGCCGATCGAGCAACTCATCAATGCGAGGCATTGGGTATGCATCGAATTTAGACACTGCGTTGACTTTTCTATAGTCCACACAGAACCGGACCGACCCGTCGGCCTTGGGTACCAAGACCACCGGGCTGCTCCAGTCACTGTGGGACTCCTCGACGATGCCCATTTCGAGCATGGCCTCGAGTTCTTCCCGAACCACCTTTTTCTTGTGTTCGGGTAACCTGTAAGGGCGGCTACGCACTACCACCCCCGGGGGCGTCTCAATGTGGTGCTCTATGAGGTTAGTGCGGCCGGGCAGGGGTGAGAATACGTCCGAAAACTCGGTCTGCAACTGGGCAACCTCCGCGAGTTGGGTAGGGGAGAGGTGGTCTCCACAGGGGACCGGAGAGGGACGTGATGCCAATGTTCCTTTTTGAACCTCCGGCCCCAGCTCCGCCTTCTCTGGAACCACCGACACCAACGCCACGGGGACCTCCTCGTTCCAGAGTTTGAGTAGGTTGAGGTGGTAAATCTGTAGCGCCCCACCCCTGTCCGTTCGTTTCACCTCATAGTCGACGTCCCCGACTCACCGTGTGACCTCAAAGGGTCCTTGCCACTTGGCGACTAATTTAGAGCTCGATGTGGGCAAGAGTACGAGTACTTTCTCTCCCAGTGCAAACTCTCTAAGGCGCGTACCCTTGTCATACAGGCGGGTTTGCTGTTCTTGGGCCTGCCGCAAATTCTCCTGGGTTAGTTGTGTGAGTGTGTGGAGTTTTGCGCGCAGGTCAATAACATATTGAATTTCATTTTTGCTTGGTGAAAGTCCCTCCTCCCAATTTTCTCGCAGCACATCTAAAATGCCGCGCGGCTTACGCCCATATAGTAATTCAAACGGGGAGAACCCCGTGGAGGCTTGGGGGACTGCTCGCACTGCAAAGAGCAAGGGTTCGAGCCATTCATCCCAGTTACGCGCGTCCTCACTTACAAATTTCTTAATTATGTTTTTAAGGGTGCGATTAAACCGTTCCACTAAGCCGTCCGTTTGTGGGTGATAAACGCTGGTGCGGATCGGCTTAATACCTAATAACCCATACAGTTCCTTCAGTGTTCGTGACATAAACGAGGTGCCTTGGTCAGTCAGAATCTCTTTCGGGATTCCAACTCGGGAGATGACGCGGAAGAGTGCCTCCGCAATACTGCGTGCTGAGATATTGCGAAGAGGCACCGCTTCCGGGTATCGCATTGCATAGTCCACCAGAACTAATATAAAGCGGTACCCTTGTGCTGACCGATCTAATGGCCCGACAAGATCCATGCCAATTCTTTCGAACGGGGTCTCGATTAACGGTAGAGGGCGCAAAGGCGCTTTTGGAATGGCCGCTGGGTTTACTAACTGGCATTCGCGGCATGCCGTACACCACCTACGGACATCGCCATGAATCCCAGGCCAATAGAATCGGGCCATTATTCGGGCTAGTGTTTTATCCTGCCCTAAGTGTCCAGCCATGGGATTAAAGTGAGCCGCCTGAAATACCAATTCCCGGCGGCTCTTCGGAATTAAAAGCTGCGTGACTCGCTCTTTCATTTGAGTGTCCTGCGTCACTCGGTATAATCTATCCTTCATAATCGCGAAGTAGGGGAAGGACGGGGTGGCGTTCGGCTGGAGCGGTTGACCATCGATTACTCTCACTTGGTCAAAAGCATGCCGCAGAGTCTCGTCTCGCGATTGCTCTAACGGGAAATCCGCGAGGGATTCCCCAATAGAGAGAGGAGGAGCCGGCGGCTCCTCACTCTGGCGCGGAGATGACGTAGACAGCTCTGTGACAGCTGCTCCCGCCAAAGCGACACTGGGACCTCCCCCTGTCAAATAGCAGGACCCACTCTTGACTAAGTGTGTCATTAAACCCCGAAATCCCGGCCAATCCGTCCCCAAAATTAAAGAGTGGGTAAGGCGAGGATTAACCGCCGCCTTTACTATAAATTTTTCCCCTCTGAAAATAATGTGGACCGACACTAAAGGGTAGTTGTGAACATCCCCGTGCACACATAACACCTTCACCAATTGTGCTCCCCCCAATGCCTCGTCTTGCACCAGGTTTTGGTGGATTGAGGTCTGATTACAGCCCGAATCCACCAACGCCTGATATGTATCCCCTTGGATACTCACCGGTATGCGATACGCTCCGGCCCGATCGAGGGCGGCTCCTGGCGCGTTGGGGATCCGAACCACCGCGCCCACCTCCATCATCGAGCACTGCTGTTGGAGGTGGCCCGGTTCCCCGCAGCGCCAGCAAACCGGCCCGGGCTTCCTCTCTGCACTAGTGCTCTGGGGCTCACTCACCTGAGGGGGGGGAGAGACAGACACAGAAGGGAGACACGAAAGGGCACCACGGGTGCGGCGGGCCGGCTGAGGTGGCGCCAGCCCCCGTCTCCGCGGTGGGGGAATGGGGCGAGGAGAAGACACAGGAGGAGGGGGGAGAGAGAGAGAGAAGAGAAGAGGTTGTCTGCTGTCCTGCCGTCGGGACAGCTGCCAGATGATCCTCCGCCAGCTTGATTGCCTGATCCAGCGACGCCGGGCGGTGGCACTGGACCCACTCTGCGGTTCCTGCTGGTAGACGCGCGACGAACTGTTCCAGTACCACCTGGTCGATGAGTCCCTCGGCGTCGCAGCTGTCGGCCCTCAACCACTGCCAGCAGGCGTCCCGGAGTTGCTGGCCAAACGTGAACGGCCGGCCGACTTCCTCCAAGCGCAGAGCACGGAAACGCTGACGATGTTGCTCCGGGGTGCGTCCCACCTGCTGGAGGACGGCCCGGCGAAGGTCCGCGTAGGCCAGCCGGCGGTCGGCGGGGAGCTGTAGCGCGGCCAGCTGCGCCTCTCCCGTTAGCAGGGGGAGGAGGCGCGCCGCGCGCTGTTCCACCGGCCACCCCGAGGTCTCTGCTACCTGCTCAAAGAGCGTGAAGAATGCCTCGGGGTCGTCCTGCGGGCCCATCTTCGTGAGAGTGAGGGGGGAAGGGCCCGCGATGGTGGAGTTGGTGGACCCCGCCGACGCGAGGAGGTGCCGGAACGCCCGACGATCTTCCTGTTGCGCCAGCACCAGGGCCTCGAACCGTTGTTCTTGCTCCTTTCGGAGGGCGAGCAGCCCCTGGTGCTGGCTCTGTTGGGCCGTGGCGAGGGCGTGGATCAGGTCGGCGAAGGTGGAGGACTCCATGGGGCTGTTGTCTTCTGTGCTCATTTCCCGGGTTTCGGCACCAATGTGGCAGTTCGTGTAAATGGGTGGAGCACAGAAGGACGGCAGGACAGAACTGAGAATACAAAAAAACTCTTTATTCAGCTTTTCAGCTGTCAATACACACACGCACACACATCAGCTATCTGCTGTGGACAGAGTCCCTCTGCTCTCACTCTCTCTCCTTAAGAAGGGCGCGGTCACTGGGAAGACACACAAACACATCAATTAACAACAGGTGTAATGATTCTGCCACTTAACTTCCCCGACTCCGCCCTCCTGTCACAGACCGATGCTAGACCATGCCCCCGCTGCCACAGTAACCTTTTCCAGCCTGATGAGCATCAACAATGCTTTTTCTGAGGTCCTCAGAAATCTCCTTTGTTCATGCCATGATGCACTTCCACAAACATGTGTTGTGAAAATCAGACTTTGATAGATCCCTGTTCTTTAAATAAAACTGGGTGCCCACTCACACCTGATTGTCATCCTATTGATTGAAAACACCTGACTATAATTTCACCTTCAAATTAACTGCTAATCCTAGAGGCTCACATACAACCCCAATTCCAAAAAAGTTGGGACAAAGTACATTGTAAATAAAAACAGAATGCAATGATGTGGAAGTTTCAAAATTCCATATTTTATTCAGAATAGAACATAGATGACATATCAAATGTTTAAACTGAGAAAATGTATCATTTAAAGAGAAAAATTAGGTGATTTTAAATTTCATGACAACAACACATCTCAAAAAAGTTGGGACAAGGCCATGTTTACCACTGTGAGACATCCCCTTTTCTCTTTACAACAGTCTGTAAATGTCTGGGGACTGAAGAGACAAGTTGCTCAAGTTTAGGGATAGGAATGTTAATCCATTCTTGTCTAATGTAGGATTCTAGTTGCTCAACTGTCTTAGGTCTTTTTTGTCGTATCTTCCATTTTATGATGCGCCAAATGTTTTCTATGGGTGAAAGATCTGGACTGTAGACTGGCCAGTTCAGTACCCGGACCCTTCTTCTACACAGCCATGATGCTGTAATTGATGCAGTATGTGGTTTGGCATTGTCATGTTGGAAAATGCAAGGTCTTCCCTGAAAGAGACGTCATCTGGATGGGAGCATATGTTGCTCTAGAACCTGGATATACCTTTCAGCATTGATGGTGTCTTTCCAGATGTGTAAGCTGCCCATGCCACATGCACTAATGCAACCCCATACCATCAGAGATGCAGGCTTCTGAACTGAGCACTGATAACAACTTGGGTCGTCCTTCTCCTCTTTAGTCTGAATGACATGGCGTCCCTGATTTCTATAAAGAGCTTCAAATTTTGATTCGTCTGACCACAGAACAGTTTTCCACTTTGCCACAGTCCATTTTAAATGAGCCTTGACCCAGAGAAGACTTCTGCACTTCTGGATCATGTTTAGATACGGCTTCTTCTTTGAACTATAGAGTTTTAGCTGGCAACGGCGGATGGCAAGGTGAATTGTGTTCACAGATAATGTTCTCTGGAAATATTCCTGAGCCCATTTTGTGATTTCCAATACAGAAGCATGCCTGTATGTGATGCAGTGCCATCTAAGGGCCCGAAGATCACGGGCACCCAGTATGGTTTTCCGGCCTTGACCCTTACGCACAGAGATTCTTCCAGATTTTCTGAATCTTTTGATGATGATATGCACTGTAGATGATGATATGTTCAAACTCTTTGCAATTTTACACTGTCGAACTCCTTTCTGATATTGCTCCACTATTTGTCGGCGCAGAATTAGGAGGATTGGTGATCCTCTTTCCATCTTTACTTCTGAGAACCGCTGCCACTCCAAGATGCTCTTTTTATACCCAGTCATGTTAATGACCTATTGCCAATTGACCTAATGAGTTGCAATTTGGTCCTCCAGCTGTTCCTTTTTTGTACCTCTAACTTTTCCAGCCTCTTATTGCCCCTGTCCCAACTTTTTTGAGATGTGTTGCTGTCATGAAATTTCAAATGAGCCAATATTTGGCATGAAATTTCAAAATGTCTCACTTTCGACATTTGATATGTTGTCTATGTTCTATTGTGAATACAATATCAGTTTTTGAGATTTGTAAATTATTGCATTCCGTTTTTATTTACAATTTGTACTTTGTCCCAACTTTTTTGGAATCGGGGTTGTACTTTTGCCACTCGCAGATATGTAATATTGGATCATTTTCCTGAATAAATAAATGACCAAGTATAATATTTTTGTCTCATTTGTTTAACTGGGTTATCTTTATCTACTTTTAGGACTTGTGTGAAAATCTGATGATGTTTTAGGTCATATTTATGCAGAAATATAGAAAATTATAAAGGGTTCACAAACTTTCAAGCACCACTGTACAGTAGGTTAACTTGGGGCGGCCTTGGGCTGAAGTGCCCTTGAGCAAGGTACTTAACCCCTTATTGCTCCCTGGGCGCTGTAGTATGGCTGCCTACTGCTCTCGGTGTGTGTGCGTGTATTCACTGCTTCAGGTGGGTTAAATGCAGAAGATGAATCTCAATGTCCATAAACATGTTTACTGTCCATAAACATAACACTGTTAATTTATAATCTCATCCCTTTAAATTCCACAAAAAAGCTTTTTTTTATTTTTACACAAAAAGTACAAGATTCAGCATATTTATCAGACATCACTTATTTTGAAAACTGAATTTTATATCATTAAAGCCAAGCTATAAGCATGCAGTACACAGAAAGCATATCTTTCAAACCAGTGGCATAGTTAGTCCCAATCACTTGGAGCTATAGCTCTGAGTACTTTGAGCCTCAACTTCAAAAAAAACAATCCACCATTGTTGGATTTTTCAAGATGAAAACAGATGGTGAGTCATCGACCTTGGGTGTGTATATAGACTCTATCAACAGTGTAACCTATCAAATTATATAGATGCGCAGAAACCGTTCGGTGTAGCCTGGTTATGTTAAATTTACAGCATAGGGTCTGTATGATTAGTGTGCCAGGTGAGCTCAAAAGTTCAAGTGGTTTAATGAATATCTACAGTGGTAGTCTATTTGTCCTGACTAAATTTATTTAACAAGTCATGTTGTTACGACCACTAGGCTCAAGTGACCATAACATAAAAGGGAGTCCACACAGTTGTTCCAATTTTAGCAGTATTTTAATTAAATAATAATAATAAAAAGAAGAAAAATAAGAAAGAACAAAGGAAAACATGCGCTGGGCAGGCCTTCTCCCAGTGAAGGCCTGAACAGCACACAGCCAAACAACCAAACCAAAATGCCAGCAAAGCACGCCCTCCAACCTGACAGCCATAGGCTGTATTTGAACTGTTCCGCCTGTTTGGCCAAAGTGACAAGATACCAAACAGCTCCTCCTAAAGGTCGGGAGGGGGAGAGAGAACAAGTTCAAGATTAATATATCAAAAAGGTGGAGTAAGCGCTCTCAGCATGACCAAGCTGGGCGTGACATCACTCCCCCCCAAAAGACAGAGACCCATCTCTGGGACTCTGTTCACATTAACAAATCTATTATTCATAACCGAAATCCCCAAAAAACCCAGTACACCCAATACCCTTTTTTTTTTTTTTTTATAGATACCCCACCTACACCACAACAAATCACCTCCCTCCACCCAAATTCCCTGCCCCAAACTGCGTTCCATCCAGCAAATCCCGGCGCCTGGATAGCAAGAGAGGAAACACAAGTTACGACACAGAATCAGAGGCCAGAGAAGAGACAAAACATCCCACTAATAGTCATCAGGAGCCCGAGACAATGCATCGGCCATAACATTTTCAGACCCCTTAATGTGCCTAATAGATAAATTGTAGGGCTGCAGAAAAAGAGCCCAACGCATTAAACGCTGGTTAGTGTTCTGCAGAGATGAAAGAAAAGTCAAAGGGTTGTGGTCGGAAAAGACCACCACAGGGTGCACCCCACCACCAACGTAAACATCAAAATGTTGGAGTGCCCAAATAAGGGCCAGGGCCTCCTTCTCAATAATAGAATAGTTAAATTGGTGACAATTAAATTTCCAGGAGAAAAAACAAACTGGTCGGTCTATACCATCCTCATCCTTTTGGAGGAGAACAGCTCCTGCACCTACCTGACTAGCGTCTACCTGCAGCTGGAACGGTTCCTCCAGCTTAGGAGCAGACAGGACAGGTGCAGTGGTCAAAAGAGCCTTAGCATTTTCAAATGCTTTCTCACACTCAGGAGTCCAAAGAAATTTAGCTGAACTCTTTAATAAATTCGTCAGAGGGGCGACAACAGATGAAAAATTGCGGCAAAAGTTTCTATAATACCCAATCATACCCAAAAAACGCATTAATTCCTTTTTAGTCACAGGACGTGGAAAATTATCAATGGCCAGGACTTTAGCTCTTATAGGCCGCACTTCACCCTGACCAACTACTCTGCCAAGATAGACTACTGTAGCCTGAGCAAACTCACACTTTGCTAAGTTTACAGTAAGATTGGCAGCAGCAAACCTTTCAAACAATAAACGAACACGTGCAAGATGATCTTCCCACGTGTCCGAATAACAAACCACATCATCAAGATACACAGCGCACCCCTCCAGTCCCGCAACGACTCGATTCATGAGCCGTTGGAAAGTGGAGGGGGCGTTGCGCAAACCAAATGGCATACGCGTGTAGGAAAATAATCCGTTGGGTGTAACAAAGGCAGAAATCTCCTGTGCCCTAGAAGTCAGAGGTACCTGATAGTAACCTTTAAGCAAATCAAATTTGCTAACAAACCGAGCTGCACCAACCTGATCAATACAATCCTCTATGCGAGGCAATGGATACGAGTCTGGTTTTGTGACCATGTTCACCTTGCGGTAATCTGTACAAAACCTGTATGTGTGGTCAGGTTTTTTGACTAACAAACACGGTGAAGACCAACTTGAACATGATGGTACAGCAAGACCATTATCAATAAGATACTGGACACTATCATCCAAGCTCCTGCGCTTTTCAGAACTAACACGGTAAAACCTCTGACGGACAGGCTCTGCATCACCAACTTCTATGTCATGCTCAATCCATGACGTACAGGTTGGAATGTCTGAAAACAAACATAAAAACTCCAAAATTAAACTTTTTAACTGTTCTCTCTGCTGCAAGTCCATCTGACTCAGAAGTCCATCTAACTTGGCCAACATCTCGGAATTATTCAAATGAGCATGTAACATGGCATCATCAGGGCCCCTCATCTCTTCCCCCACCACAGAAGAATTAGGCAATGTAGATGCCAACAAACCAAGAGACACCTCAGGTTTAGCATCAGAATGTACTGATGTATAGTATGGCTTCAGTAAATTCACGTGGCATAATTGTGTTGCACGCCTACGATCTGGCGTAGCAACCACGTAATTCGTATCAGACACCTGACGAACAACCCTATAAGGCCCCAAAAACTTTGCAGCAAAAGGAGAACCAGGAACAGGCAACAATGCCAAAACCTGATTTCCCGTATTGAAAGTACGAGCTTCAGTCTTACGGTCATAATTTTTCTTCATTTTTAACTGAGCTTCAGTTAAATTCTCGTTTGCCATCTTACAAGCCAGAAGTAGCCTGCGTCGGAAACCATACACATAATCAGACAAAGTTTGTGGTGGTTCAGATGAATCTAATTCACTGGACAAGACTGACAAAGGAGTGCGAACTTTATGACCAAACACTAGTTCATTTGGACTAAACCCAGTGCTTTCCTGCACAACTGCTCTAGCTGCCAAAAGTAACCATGGCAGACCATCTTCCCACTCCCGTCCCATCTCTATACAATACGCACGCAACAGAGACTTAAAGGTGGCATGGAAACGTTCCAAGGCCCCTTGACTCTGTGCGTGATAAGCACTACTAAAGTTATGTTGTATCTGGAGCTCTTTTAAAGCAGCAGCAAATGTCTTTGATGTAAAATTTGAACCTCGATCACTCTAAATGATCTTAGGGAGGCCAAATGTTGAAATAAACTGAGACAGGCACTTTATAACCGACCTTGTAGTAATTGTCCTTAAAGCATATACAGTAGGGTAGCGAGTAGCCTGACACATAATAGTAAACAAATAAATACATCCAGTCTTAGACTTGGGCAAAGGTCCTACACAGTCAATAATCAAATATTCAAACGGATTACCAACGGATGGAATAGATTTCAGAGGTGCAGGTTTAATGACACTTGGTTTGCCAGCAACCTGACAAACATGACAAGCTCGAACAAACCGTGCAACATCTTTCTTTATCCGTGGCCAATAAAAATATTGTAACAACTGATTGTAGGTTTTTCTCACCCCAAAATGACCCGCTGTTTCACCGTGAGCTGTTTTTAACGCAACCTCACGAAACTTTTCAGGCATCACCACCTGCAAAACCTGCTCTCTCACAACAGCATCTGCAGTAGGTGACCACCTTCTTAGCAATAAACCATCATTGATAAAGTAACTGTGGTCCAAATCATTATTTTGTTCACACAAATCAAAATACTTTTGTAAGCTCTCATCATTCTTTTGAGCTTCCACAATGTCAGAACGAGACAAAGGTGCTGGTAATTTGGGAACAAATATTTGAGTAGACATGTTCTTAGATGCATCAAACAGCTTAGAATCTTGCGCACGGGCCATAGTGCGCGTCACAGCACAAGCAGTGAAAACATCTGGAAAATGTTTTTGACAAACATCAGACTCATCTAGTGGAGAAGCTTTATTCCCAACCACTGGTGATGGAGAGACCCGATCAGGAAAAACACAATCACGGGCCAAATTATTCCCAATAATCACATCAATTCCTTCAATGGGCAACGAGGGACGAACAGCTATGGCTACCTCACCATTCACAAAATCAGAGGACAATTGAATTTTGTCCAAAGGCACTGGGAATGACTGTAGACCAATTCCCCGAATCAATACAAAATTTCCCGTGTCAGATTGAGAAGAGAAGGACAAAACAGATTGGGAAATGAAACTTTCTGATGCGCCTGTATCACGTAAAATTTTCACTGGAACGCGACGGGAGTCTCCAAGCAAAGACACAAACCCATCCGTAACAAACGGCGCATAATCCGCTAAACTAGAAATCACCAATTCAGACGTATCACCTTTTAAAGTTACATTATCAGTTGACGCTGTACACTGGGTACGATCCAACAAATTCACTGCAGTCTTTTTAAAGTTGCTCTTTGAACACGCAGGCTTAATAGACGAGGTACAGAGGCCAACTTTGCCTCCCTCGCTTTTCACCTTATCACGCCCCAATAATACTGGACAATTTAATTTCCAGTGGTTTTGACCAAAGCAATAATTGCAATCCTTTTTAGGATTAAATACGGGCGGCTTACCCTGCATCATTACATTAGTGTTGGAATTAACAGAAGTGTCCACTCTAACCCCGCTAGGGCAACGAGTGTACGAACGCAAACTAGACAGACGAGATGGAATCTTGTGCGTGAGAGAAAAATTATCAGCAAGAACCGCAGCCTCTGCTGGCGTTTTCACCTTATGTTCGTTAATATAAGTGGCTATACGATCAGGCAAACCGTTTTTAAACTGTTCCAATATCATAAGATTGCACAACGTATCAAAACTCTCCACATTTTCTGCTGTAAGCCAGCGCTGAAAAAAAGTAGTTAAATCCCTTGCCCATTCAGCATATGTTTGTTTGTCCAACTTTTTCCAAGAACGAAAACGCTGTCTATAAGCCTCTGGAATTAACTCATAACATTTCAACACCGCCGCTTTAACGCGCTGATAAACTTTTCTATCAGCGGTGGGTAGAGCCACAAATGCCTGTTGGCCACGACCAATTAACGAGGTCTGCAACAATAATGTTTTCTCCTCATCGCTCCAATGCTGTTCCGTAGCAATGTTCTCAAACAAGGAGAAAAACACATCAGGATCACGCTCATTAAATTTAGGCAGGAACTTGATCATGCTGGCCAAACCAGGTTGCGAAGTAGACGGGCTGCCGAGTCTACCCTCAGCAGTTAACTGCAATCGAGTGTGCTCAAATTCACGGTCCTGTTCTAATTGTTTAAGCCGCTCAAGTTCCAATAAACGTTGTTTTTCTTTTTCCTGAACCTCCAATCTCCTACAAGCCATTTCTTTATCGAGCCTCCTTTGCACTAACTCGTCATCCAATTTCATCTGCTGCAGTTTTAGCTCATGTTGAAATTTCAAAAGCTCAATTTGCTGTTCATATGACAACGATGTTACCATCGGCATATATGAAGCTGGTTTACCCAACACATTCTTCTCAATCAATCTCATTCGAACAAGATTCAACAGTTCATCCTTCAATGCTGCCTTTGGCAATACTACATCAAGTTTATAATAATCAACCACACTAAACAACTGATCCTTAGTGAGGGTAACCAACAAGGCCTCAGAGGGAGCTTCAAAAAATGCTTCCAAGGTACTCATTTTTACCGTCAACAATAAACAAATCACCAATTAACAAATCGCCACTGGCACCTGGTAAATCCAAACAATTACAAATAGACACTGAGATGTGCCACTAATCTAACCATGCAACTGGCTAAACAAAGTAATCCAAAAATATCCACGTATCCAAAAGTAACAAACTACTCCACAAATCCAAAATAATTGGGCAAAGTGTAATGCAACTCACGTAAACAGGACAACACCGGAGTTTCCCCTTAAACATTTATCCCCCTACTAAACTAACCTGTCTTCACACTAAGTCTAAGAACAAGGATCATTTACTCACCATTACTATTGGATCCGTACTGTCCCGACCAAAGTCAATTCAGCCGGTTTTCCAAGGCGGTGCCCTCGCCCAGACTTCAGTGACACAGTAGCCTAAACCCCACGCAAACGCGTTCTAACTGGGGAAAATGCCAACTCCACTCTATGCCCTCCCGTAACGCACGCCCAAACACACTTACCGACTCTACTCTTAATCAAACAAAACAAATGGTTGGTCAAACAACTTCCGCAAAACTTCAAAAGAGTTAACAATCACAATGTAATCAATCACAACGTAACCAATCGCTTTACAACCAATGCGAACCCCCCAACAAACCACATGGCATAATAGCTTACCTCACTTCGTTTAAACAAACCAAATGATTAATCCAAACTCCACTATTAAACATTTGGAACGAGCCCCCATATGTTACGACCACTAGGCTCAAGTGACCATAACATAAAAGGGAGTCCACACAGTTGTTCCAATTTTAGCAGTATTTTAATTAAATAATAATAATAAAAAGAAGAAAAATCTCATCTCATTATCTCTAGCCACTTTATCCTTCTACAGGGTCGCAGGCAAGCTGGAGCCTATCCCAGCTGACTACGGGCGAAAGGTGGGGTACACCCTGGACAAGTCACCAGGTCATCACAGGGCTGACACATAAACACAGACAACCATTCACACTCACATTCACACCTACGGTCAATTTAGAGTCACCAGTTAACCTAACCTGCATGTCTTTGGACTGTGGGGGAAACCGGAGCACCCGGAGGAAACCCACGCGGACACGGGTAGAACATGCAAACTCCGCACAGAAAGGCCCTCGCCGGCCCCGGGGCTCGAACCCAGGACCTTCTTGCTGTGAGGCGACAGCGCTAACCACTACACCACCGTGCCGCCCCAAGAAGAAAAATAAGAAAGAACAAAGGAAAACATGCGCTGGGCAGGCCTTCTCCCAGTGAAGGCCTGAACAGCACACAGCCAAACAACCAAACCAAAATGCCAGCAAAGCACGCCCTCCAACCTGACAGCCATAGGCTGTATTTGAACTGTTCCGCCTGTTTGGCCAAAGTGACAAGATACCAAACAGCTCCTCCTAAAGGTCGGGAGGGGGAGAGAGAACAAGTTCAAGATTAATATATCAAAAAGGTGGAGTAAGCACTCTCAGCATGACCAAGCTGGGCGTGACACATGTAGACACCAATAGTTGCCCTGCCATAATTTAATCATGTGTTTTAATGCAACATGTAGCCTATGCAGAACCAGCCAGCCGACCATCCCATAACCAACCTTTGGCATATTAGTCACATATAGGGATGTTTTGCTACACTATATTAATCAATCCATCCATTATCCATAACCACTTATCCTGTGCAGGGTCACGGGCAAGCTGGAGCCTATCCCAGCTGACTATGGGCAAAAGGCGGGGTACACCCTGGACAAGTCACCAGATCATCACAGGGCTGACACATAGAAACAAACAACCATTCACACTCACAGTCAATTTAGAGCCACCGGTTAACCTAACCTGCATGTCTTTGGACTGTGGGGGAAACTGGAGCACCCGGAGGAAACCCACGCGGACATGGGGAGAACATGCAACTCCACACAAGAAAGGCCTCTGTCAGCCGCTGGGATCACACCCAGAACCTTCTTGCTGTGAAGCAACAGTGCTAACCACTACACCACCATGCTGCCCACGATATTAATGTAAACATAAATTTGTATTGTCCAGACACCACACATGAGCTGCTGCAGTCCACTGAGCCTAGATGCATTGGAGAAAATGGTATTGAGAAAATAGTATGTGAGATGGGATGTCATCTGGGATTTTGAATGTTGTAATATAAAAATGTCGCTTGGAATTTGTTTTTATGGTCCTAAAGGAGCGATATGTGAGTGAG
This sequence comes from Neoarius graeffei, assembly GCF_027579695.1. Taxonomy (NCBI): domain Eukaryota; kingdom Metazoa; phylum Chordata; class Actinopteri; order Siluriformes; family Ariidae; genus Neoarius; species Neoarius graeffei. The sequence goes on along the minus strand of NC_083571.1, from coordinate 29,915,141 downwards.
AAATGGTATATTTTTATTAAATTGATGATAAATTTTATAAGTGATATTTAATAATCAGTTGACACATGCCTCGGTTTTACTGAGACATTATGGGTGATGATAATTACTTAATAATAAGGAGACAGAAACTGAAGTGAATGACATAAATGTAAAATGAACAGTGCAAACATCAGTAATAAAGATGTCATAACCTTTGAATGTGTGTGGGTGATAATATTTCTTGTAAAGTTAGATACTGTATAACCTCTTCAATGTATCGAGGCCAATCTCCCTTAAAATTAAAAGCCCCAGGAAAATGTGACTGAGCCCTTGGTTTTTTCAATAGCTAGAAACACCTCTTCTTCAAACCATCAGCATGTTTTCTTTACAGGTGAAAACAATGAATTATCAAAAATATTGATAACAGTTGATTAATTGAAAAAATCAAAATAGCTAAACGTGTGATAAAATAGTCCTGCACACATCATAGGATATCAAAGCTTCGATTTAGTATCTTGTAGCTAAATGAAAATATGCACAAGTTACAGTCAGCCTGCAATATCAGAATATAAAGAAGATAGAAAAGATGTTTGTTCTAATGTGTTTACATTTGTTCAGTGGTTATTTCTACTTTTGCCATCGCATTATTAAATCTGGAAATTGTCAGATGTTATGATGAAAATGTCACTGCGACACTAGGCACTCATTTATTTGCTTGTTTGTTTGTTTGTATAGAAAGGGAATGAGATAAACAAGTTTGATTTGATTTTTTTATATTTTATTTTTTTTAACAGCACAGTCCATTCTGTCTTGTAAGTTACATTTTGTATGGTATAATAATTCTTTACAATGATAATTATTCATCAGAAAATGTATTATATATTATTATTGAAAACTTAATTGTACTGGAGGGATTCACTCAATCCAGCCACCCATCCATCCATTATCTGTAGCCGCTTATCCTGTACAGGGTCACAAGTAAGCTGGAGCTTATCCCAGCTGACTACAGGTGAGAGGCGGGGTACACCCTGGACAAGTCGCCAGGTCATCACAGGGCTGACACATCGAGACAAACAACCATTCACACTCACATCTATGGTCAATTTAGAGCCACCAGTTAGCCTAAACTGCATGTCTTTGGACTGTGGTGGAAAATGGAGCACCCAGAGGAAACCCACTCAGACACGGGGAGAACATGCAAACTCCACACAGAAAGGCCCTGTCAGCTGCTGGGCTCGAGCCCAGGACCTTCTTGCTGTGAGGCGACAGTGCTAACCACTACACCACCGTGCCGCTTAGATCCACCCAATAAAACACCAAAATGCACACACGACAATCATGTTACGTCAGGTTTAGTCTGTTTCATTTAAGGCAAAATAACACCCTGGCCAATAATGAAATCACTGTAACACATCCTCTAATTGCTTAGTCTTAATTTAATCTTACAACTAAAACAGATTCATTTCACAGATATAGCATGATTCTTCAGAGCATGACATGTCATTCCAATTTTTATTCCCACTCAAAATCTCGACACAGTCCTCATCACGATTCACACGACTATCATTGGGTTCCCCCGAATTCCAGTACCTGAAATGCAGAGAATTAGAATCAAATTAATCAGTGTTCATTTACCTTTACTTACACACCTTTCACTCAACCCTCTTATTATGAGCTCATAACAACCATAACACAACATTTTTCCATTCATAAATAATATAACCAAAAAAACCCTGATATCACTGGATATTATTATGGCTTAACCCAAACACTGAGAGCAATAAAGTCACAAGTTAAAAACCTCAAATTCACAAGAAAACCTTTATGAGGGTTATTTGGTTCTCTGCTGCTTTGAGTTCTGCAAATCATTAGATGGTGGGATAACTAGGTGATAAATATATTATTAATCTCTTACGCAGTGGTCAGTGGTGTACCGTCCACCCATTTCCACACTCCCTCTGTGTCACTGTCACTCAGACCAATCCAAGCCTTCTTGCATCTTGTCAGCTTACCAATGAACTCCTGCAAGTCAAACCACAAACTGTAAATATATGAGAGTCTGATTCATATTCATTCTCTCTCTCTCTCTCTCTCTCTCACCCGCTCCTCTTTGCTGTTTATGATCACCAGGTGTGCTCCTCTCTGTGTGCAGTCCTGTTTGCTCTCATTCCAGTTCTTGCGCTCATTAAACATGTAGTAAATACTGGAATTGAAGTAGATCCATCCATTTTTGGCATGTGTATCTGAGCACACAGTGAGACATGTACAATGTAACACACAGTGTATTTCAATATTACAATTTTGTAAGTAAGGAATAAAAGAAGACAGGATGTGCTGTTATGGTAATATAATCAACAAGATGAAGACAACTAACTGTTATCATCCTGAAAGTTGATTATTTTCCAATAACAGTGCATCCTGTTTCATTCATTTTTCTACCTCTTGACATTAATATGACAAAAATGCATCTTATCTTAAAGTCTTTTGCCCTGAAGACTTTCTCATGGTGCAACAATTTCTGACAGTTACAAAGTGATGACACTGAACACTCCTTCCTCAAATATTAAATAACCATTGTCTTACAGAAACCTTCTCAGTGCATTTGCTCTTGACCAATCGGATATGAGAATTCAACAGTGCTGTGGTATAAAGGATTATTAAATTAATAGTTCAGTGTTGGCAAAAAGCACCAAGCTGTGAATCCTCAGGTTCCTTGGTCCTTATTGAATGGTCTTTACTGAAACTTGAAAGTATTTGCAAACCTATAAGAGCCAACTTGTTCTGCCATTCATCTTTCTCCATCTGTAACTGGTCTTTTTCAATCGTCAGGTTATTGTTGCTGGTCTGTAACTGGTTTCTCTCCATAGTCAGGTTGTTGTTGGTGATTTGTAACTGGCTGTATTCAATATTCAGGTTGTCAAATTTGATCCACAGCACTGTGACGACAGCCAGCAGGAGAACACACAGCAGCACCACAAACACGATCGTCAGTGTGTAACATCTGCTCAACTTCTTATCTTCTCTGAGAAAGCAATGGACACAAACAGATTTGCTGTTGATTAATCTGCACATTCATAAGATAAAATATAAAGCCCTTGGGGGCATGCTGTTATTGAAAAATAATCAACTGTGTGGTTACTGTTCTTGTTATATCATCAGAATTCCTGTAGTTACTGGATATACAACAAATAGAGATGGAGATTCAAATTAATGTGAGCCAGGGTGCTTTACTTGCCCTTTTTTTTTAATGACACAACAGCAAGAGAACTACAAATCCCAAGACTCAGTGCATAATTAAAGTTTCAGTACAAACAAAGTGTCAATGCAGATCAAAATACATCACAGTTACAATCAACACCAAAGGTGATTATTCTTCCAATAACAAGTCCCTGTGTAAATTTGCAAGAGAAACAATACCATATTAGAACAAGCACATTAAAATTATACTGTGATTTGAATTGCGGCCCAAATGACTGTCGGAGCTCCTGTTATATAAAATTAATCAACATCTTATGACCAATCAGAATCAAGAAATCAACAGCTTTGTGCTAGACATTCTAGATCACAATGAAACGAATGGATCACCTTGCCTTCTTCCTTTGTTTTTTTTATTCTACTCTATGGCCATGTCATGCACGAAGCTTTTCTTTTTTTCTTTCATTCTGAAACTTATTTCCTCAGGAAGACCTCTCACAGGCACCACAGCCATGGGATCTATGACCACTAATATACATGGGAAATACAAGGTTTAAAATAATACCCGTGTTTTGCATTTGAATTTCATTTCTTTTTGTGTCCGCCAACTCTTCATTGCATTTCTGTCCCTTGATGATGTCTGGGATCTCAGAGAATTTCTGTGGCCCTGCAATCAAAAGTATTCATCAAGAAATGTCTGGTACATGCTGAGAAATTTAAATATAAACATATAATTGTATAAACCAATAATATTTGTTTGAAGCAGTGTTCAAAAATCAAAAGAATGAACAGGGACCTTAAAGGTCTTATAAAGGTTTTTCTGTGTGATTCTTTCTGATCTCCTTTTTTTTTCTCTTTTTTACCTGGGTTTTGAGCCTTAAGGTCGGTGTCCTCTGTCTCTGTTTTAGGATCATGACCTCTAACAGCATCTGCACTCTCGTAGATTTCCACCACTCTCTCGATGTGCTCTCCCCTCTCCTCAGTATACTTTACATATTCAACAACCTGAGACATCTCTGAAAAAATAAACTCATTAAAACGGTGAATTATAGCGTTTCTGATCTTCTCTGTGCAAATAAGTGACACATTGATTGTGTAGGCAACAATTACACACTTTAAATGATGAAGTGCTTTGAAATGGGGAAGTCTGTATAATAGAGAAGTCATTATTGTGTGATGGACATGGGGCATTAGTCAGAGAAGCAACCAGCACACTGTACATTTTTCCTATCAATGCATTTACATCATAATTTGCAGTTCATGCAGTTTGTTTACGTCCCAGATACTATTACCACTGTACAGACCAATGTATAGCCCACTACTGAATGATATAAAATGACAAATTGCAACCCAACAGTTAAAGCCAAAACAATTTCTCTGACTCTGGCAAAGCTGAAGATTTAAACAGTTGTCTGACATAAAATAATTGGCAGGACACAAGTGCATGTGCTTAGTGTGGCTTTTATTAAGGATACACCACAGATTATTGTTGTTCCATATAGGGGTTCATGGAAAATATGCAACGAATATGTAAACTAATGAGCAGGAAACAAAGCAACAGTGAATGCAATGAGGAAATAAAGCACACCGCAAACAAAACAGGAACAAAAAATAAAGAATACAATAAACAAATGTATTTTATTGGGACTGCTCAGGTGACATGAATATCACCATGAATGAGTAGATTGAGGCAAATAATTAAGAGTGTATGTGTATTAAAATGAGTGAGAGAGAGAAATCAGTTGAATTACACCATTGTGGCAACAGGAACCTAATCATGAAGATGACTGATGATATTAAACTTTACGGAATGATACATAACGACATACTGAAGTCACTGGCATTGGGAAATAGATATACAGTTGGACTACGTCGCCTTAACTGATCAGTACATCAGACCTTATTTGTATCCACAATATGTTACATGGAAATGTATGTTTTGGGTCGTCAGTACCTTCAGATAACTATAGAATGACATTCATGGCTAATATAAGATCCATAAACATAACACTGTTAATTAATTTATAATCTCATCCCTTTAAATTACACACAAAAAAGCTTTTTTTATACACAAAGTACAAGATTCAGCATCTTTAGCAGACATCATTTACAACCCCGATTCCAAAAAAGTTGGGACAAAGTACAAATTGTACATAAAAACAGAATGCAATGATGTGGAAGTTTCAAAATTCCATATTTTATTCAGAATAGAACATAGATGACATATCAAATGTTTAAACTGAGAAAATGTATCATTTAAAGAGAAAAATTAGGTGATTTTAAATTTCATGACAACAACACATCTCAAAAAAGTTGGGACAAGGCCATGTTTACCACTGTGAGACATCCCCTTTTCTCTTTACAACAGTCTGTAAACATCTGGGGACTGAGGAGACAAGTTGCTCAAGTTTAGGGATAGGAATGTTAACCCATTCTTGTCTAATGTAGGATTCTAGTTGCTCAACTGTCTTAGGTCTTTTTTGTCGTATCTTCCGTTTTATGATGTGCCAAATGTTTTCTATGGGTGAAAGATCTGGACTGCAGGCTGGCCAGTTCAGTACCTAGACCCTTCTTCTACGCAGCCATGATGCTGTAATTGATGCAGTATGTGGTTTGGCATTGTCATGTTGGAAAATGCAAGGTCTTCCCTGAAAGAGACGTCATCTGGATGGGAGCATATGTTGCTCTAGAACCTGGATATACCTTTCAGCATTGATGGTGTCTTTCCAGATGTGTAAGCTGCCCATACCACACGCACTAATGCAACCCCATACCATCAGAGATGCAGGCTTCTGAACTGAGCGCTGATAACAACTTGGGTCATCCTTCTCCTCTTTAGTCCGAATGACACGGCGTCCCTGATTTCCATAAAGAACTTCAAATTTTGATTCGTCTGACCACAGAACAGTTTTCCACTTTGCCACAGTCCATTTTAAATGAGCCTTGGCCCAGAGAAGACGTCTGCGCTTCTGGATCATGTTTAGATACAGCTTCTTCTTTGAACTATAGAGTTTTAGCTGGCAACGGCGGATGGCATGGTGAATTATGTTCACAGATAATGTTCTCTGGAGATATTCCTGAGCCCATTTTGTGATTTCCAATACAGAAGCATGCCTGTATGTGATGCAGTGCCATCTAAGGGCCCGAAGATCATGGGCACCCAGTATGGTTTTCCGGCCTTGACCCTTACGCACAGAGATTCTTCCAGATTCTCTGAATCTTTTGATGATATTATGCACTGTAGATGATGATATGTTCAAACTCTTTGCAATTTTACACTGTCGAACTCCTTTCTGATATTGCTCCACTATTTGTCTGCGCAGAATTAGGGGGATTGGTGATCCTCTTCCCATCTTTACTTCTGAGAGTCGCTGCCACTCCAAGATGCTCTTTTTATACCCAGTCATGTTAATGACCTATTGCCAATTGACCTAATGAGTTGCAATTTGGTCCTCCAGCTGTTCCTTTTTTGTACCTTTAACTATTCCAGCCTCTTATTGCCCCGTCCTAACTTTTTTGAGATGTGTTGCTGTCATGAAATTTCAAATGAGCCAATATTTGGCATGAAATTTCAAAATGTCTCACTTTCGACATTTCGCATGTTGTCTATGTTCTATTGTGAATACAATATCAGTTTTTGAGATTTGTAAATTATATTCCATTTTTATTTACAATTTGTACTTTGTCCCAACTTTTTTGGAATCGGGGTTGTAGATCCCTTACCTATACGTCTATTCAAACAGATAATACCTGAAGTAATTGAACCGCTTCTAAAAATAATAAATTATTCTCTTAGGATTGGCTATCTACCCAAATCCTTTAAACTAGCAGTTATCAAACCCCTGATTAAAAAACCTGACCTTGATCCCTGTCAGCTGTCCAATTACTGGCCAATATCAAACCTCCCCTTTATCTCCAAGATCCTTGAGAAAGCTGTGGCACAGCAGTTATGCTTATATTTACATAGGAATAACATCCATGAAATGTATCAGGCAGGATTTAGACCTTATATAGCACAGAGACAACTCTGGTTAAAGTAGTAAATGACCAACTGTTGGTGTCTGATCAGGGCTGTGTCTCGCTGCTTGTGTTGCTTGACCTTAGTGCAGCATTTGATACCATTGATCATTCCATTCTTCTGGATAGACTAGAAAATGTTGTGGGAGTTAAGGGAACGGCCCTCTCCTGCCTCAGGTCTTATTTAACTGATCACTATCAGTATGTTAATATAAATGGTGATATTTCTAGACGTACTGAGGTAAAGTTTGGTGTTCCATAAGGTTCTGTCTTGGGTCCACTGCTTTTTTCTTTATATATGTTACCTCTGGGTGATATTATTCATAAACATTGTATTAGTTTCCACTGTTATGCTGATGACACACAGTTGTATGTTTCTGCAAAACCTGATGAGAGACACCGGCTTAATAGAATTGAGGAATGTGTAAAGGACATTAGACACTGAATGCTTATTAATTTCCTTCTGCTTAACTCTGACAATACTGAAGTACTTGTACTAGGACCACATGCAGTTAGAAGTAAGTTTTCTGATTGCATAGTAACTCTGGATGACCTTTCTGTTTCTTCACGTGCAGCAGTAAAAGACCTCGGAGTGATTATTGACCCCAGTCTTTCATTCGAAACTCACATTAATAGCATTACCCGGATAGCTTTCTTTCATCTCAGAAATTTTGTTAAGATAAGAAATTTAATGTTACTACATGACGCGGAAAAACTAGTTCATGCTTTCGTTACCTCCAGGTTGGATTATTGTAATGCCTTACTGTCTGGATGTTCCAATAAGTGCATAAACAAGCTCCAGTTAGTTCAAAATGCAGCAGCAAGAGTCCTTACTATAACTAGAAAATATGACCACTTCACCCCTGTCTTATCCACACTGCATTGGCTCCCAATCAAATTTTGTATTGATTATAAAGTACTACTATTGACCTTTAAAGCACTGAATGGTCTCGCACCACAGTACCTGAGTGAACTTCTGCTCCTCTATGACCTGCCATGCCTACTTAGATCAAAAGGTGCAGACTATCTGCTGGTACCTCATATAGTGACGGCTACATCAGGGGGCAGAGCCTTTTCTTACAAAGACCCACAGTTATGGAATAGCCTTCCAAGTAATGTTCGGGAATCAGACACAGTCTCAGCGTTTAAGTCTAGGCTGAAAACATATCTGTTTAGTCAAGTCTTTTGTTAATGGTGTTTATGAGGTAAAGGTGCAAATCTGGAGGGTTCTCAGACATAGTGTTTTGGTAAACTGGGATGTATGGATGCTGTCAGGCCCCACTCGCTTACTCACTCAAGTTTGACGACGGTGTAGTGGCTGGCTGCTTTATGTCCTGGGGCTCCCTCATGCCTGTGTTACTTTCTGGCTCTCCCCTTCTAGTTATGCTGTCATAGTTAGTTGCCGGAGTCCCTGCTTGTACTCAGTACAATATGTATACTGTTCCTACTTATTCAGGTGACATTGGGCATACCTAACAACCTGTGTTTTCTCTTTCTTCTCCCCCCCCCCAAATCTGTCCCTCTGAGTTACATGTCAGTCCTGGGATGGAGATGCTGACCTCTTCTGCTCCTCGGACCTGCCTGATCCATCCTGGTGCCCTGTGTCTGGTTGGAGTCGCATCGCATCACTCCTGTGGAGGGCGGTCCCATGTGGACAGTTGGGGGGTTGCACCTGGAGGACGCTCTGGACTCCTGCAGTGGTGCTTTTGTGGCTGGGGACTGCAGTTGACTTGCTGACTTTGGGACTACAGTTGTCATGAACGGTTTTGTGCTCGGGTTTCCATTGGTGGGGGGTTTATAGCATCAATGAAGCTGACTTTATGTTAGGACTGTTAATGTTATAGTCATGTTGTCTGTTGTTGCCCGGATGGGGATGGGTTCCCTTTTGAGTCTGGTTCCTCTCGAGGTTTCTTCCTCATATCGTCTGAGGGAGTTTTTCCTTGCCACCTTCACCACAGGCGTGCTCATTGGGGATAGATTAGGGATAAAATTAGCTCATATTTTAAGTCATTCAAATTCTGTAAAGCTGCTTTGCGACAATATTTATTGTTAAAAGCGCTATACAAATAAACTTGACTTGACTAATTGACAACAGGTGTGATCATCTTGCCATTCACCTTCCCTGGCCCCGCCCTCAATTCACAAACTGATGCTTGACCGCACCCCCGCTGCCACATACCCCCACCACCTGACTCAGGCTGGGGAGCCTTATTGTCAGTACTCACGATGGGACAAGAAGTCCGCCACCACCATCTGTGCCCCTGGCCTGTGGACCACCTTCAATCTGAAAGGCTGGAGGGCTAGATACCAATGGGTGATCCGCGCATTGGCATCTTTCACGTGGTGGAGCCACTGGAGCGGGGCGTGAATCAAACAAAAAGTGAAAGGGTGCCCCAGCAGGTAGTATAGGAGGGTGAGGACCACCCACTTGATGGTCAGGCACTTGTTCTCAATGATGCTGTACTTATATTCACGCATCGAGAGCTTGTGGCTGATGTACAGCACCGGACGTTCCTTGCCCTCCACCTTCTGGGACAGAATGGCCCCCAGTCCCTTGTCCAACGCGTCAGTCTGAAAAAGGAGAGAGAAGTCAGGGGAATGTAAAAGTGGCCCTCCTGACAGTGCAGCTTGGTGAAGGCCGATTGGCACTGCTCCATCCACTGGACCAGAACTGGTGCTCCCTTTTTAGTGAGATTAGTCAGCAGGCTGGTGACGTCCGAATACTTAGATATGAACCTGTGATAGTAGCCAGCCAGCCCCGGGAACAGTCTCACCCCCTTTTTGGTCTTGGGCCTCGGGCAGGCCACAATCGCTGCAGTCTTGTCAATTTGTGGACACACCTGCCCATGACCCAAGTGGAAACCCAAATACTGTACTTTCATCTGCCCAATCGCAGATTTTTTCAGGTTAGCTGTGAGGCCTGCATGCCTCACTGACTTCAGGACAGCCCTACAGTGTTCTAGGTGCTGCGGCCAATCATTGCTATATATAATAAATGTCATCAAGGTAGGCCACAGCATAGGCAGCATGGGAGCCACTGGAACGTACTGGGAGTGCCAAATAACCCGAAAGGAAAAATGAGGAATTGGTGTCAGCCAAACTGTGTGGAAAAGGCCTTTTCTCTTGAGATAGAGGAATCAAGGGGATCGGTCAATATCCCTTTGTCAAATCCAGTGTCAAGTAAAAGCAAGCAGCACCTAATCAATTGAGTAACTCATCAATGCAAGGCATTGGAGACACCTCAAATTTAGATACCATGTTGATTTTTCTATAGTCCACACAGACCCGGACCAACCCGCCAGTCTTGGGTACCAGGACCACTGGGCTGCTCCATTCACTGTGGGACTCCTTGCTTATTCCCATTTCGAGCATGGCCTTGAGTTTGTCCTGAACCACCGCTTTCTTGCGTTCGGGCACACAATATGGGCGGCTACGCACCACCACCCTGGGGGCATTTTGATCTGGTATTCTATAAGGTGAATGCAGCCAGGAATGGGCAAGAACATGTTGGAAAACTCCACTTGCAACTTGGCAACCTCCATGAGTTGGGCCAGTGAGAGGTGGTCTCCACAAGGAACTGGAATGGCTTGAGTAGTTACTTTCATTTTTACCTCTGACCCAAGCTCTGCCCTCTCCAGAATTACCAACACCAGTGCTACAGGAACCCCCTCGTTCTTATGCTTTAACAGGTTGAGGTGGTATATTTGTAGTGCCCCGCCCCTATCTGTTCACCTCACCTCATAGTCGACGTCCCTGACTTGCCGTGTGACCTCAAAGGGCCCTTGCCACTTGGTGATCAATTTCAAGCCCAAAATGGGCAATAATACAAATACTTTATCTCCTGGTGTGAACTCTCTAAGGTGCACGCCCCTGTTGTACAGCTGGGCTTGACGTTCTTCTGCTTGTTGTAAATTCTCCTGGGTTAAGTGACTGTGTGAAGCTTTGCACACAGGTTGAGAATGTACTGAATTTTGTTTTTACTATTTGAAGTTCCCTCCTCCCAATTTTCCCGCAACATGTCCAAAATGCCACGAGGCTCACACCCATATAATAATTTGAATGTGGAGAATCCTGGGGAGGGCGGCACGGTGGTGTAGTGGTTAGCACTGTCGCCTCACAGCAAGAAGGTCCTGGGTTCGAGCCCAGCGGCTGGCGAGGGCCTTTCTGTGTGGAGTTTGTATGCTCTCCCCGTGTCTGCGTGGGTTTCCTCCAGGTGCTCCGGTTTCTGACCCTGTAGGACAGGATAAGCAGCTACAGATAATGGATGGATGAATCCTGGGGAGGCTTGCAGGACCTCTCATACTGCAAATAACAGAGGCTCAAGTCATTTATCCCAATTATGTGCATCCTCGCTTATAAACTTCCAAATTAAGTTTTTGAGTGTTTTGTTGAATCATTCTACCAAACCATCGGTTTGTGGGTAATATCTGCTGGTGCAGATGGTTTTAATCCTCAACAACTCAAAGCTTGTGAAGTGTGTGTGACATGAATGCAGTGCCTTGGTCAGTCAGGATTTCTTTGGGAATCCCAACTCGGGAGATAATTTTGAACAGTGCCTCTGCCACACTGCATGTGAAAATGTGCAGTACACTACTGAGAAAAATACCTATTATACATCTCCTGTTAGTTACTGAACTTCATCTTTGTCCCACAAGCAGCACTGCAAGGTCACACTTTTCATGTCCGCATATTGCTGATACTGCAATTCAGAAATGTTCACTGTTACCATTTGATGAAAAGACATGAAAAGAAGAAATGTGTGTCTGCCTTGTCCTATGAGTGAACATATGGGGCTAGTTTTAAGTCTTCTTTTCAAGTGTGATTTATGAGTTATAGTTTGGGTGGGAATTTTGTTGAAACTTCAAGCTTCAGTATTTTAAAGCTCCAAATTAAAACAAAGACACACTGACAGAAACATCTCTAATCTATAAAAGACTGGATTACTGCATCACTCTATTTAGGAATAAGATTATTCACTTTTGGCCTTGTGAACTTCAAAAATTTTGTACCTGTGTGTTATGCTTTGAGGCATCTCACCACATCAGCATCTTCCTTCTCCATGTCGGGGTCGTGATCTTCAATATTGTCTGCAATCTCAAAGATAACTACTACCATCTCCACTCATTCAGAACAACATTGAAACATCTCTAATGGATAAATGACTCACCAAAACAAGAAATTGTGTCTCTGTGTGGATGTAACTGACAGGCTGCAGGTCTGTAGGCCATGTGAAGTGACTTAAGTAAGTTAAAGGAAGTCAGAGGAAGTTAAACATCAAAGGATGGAGCATCAGTGGTGTCTTGTGGTCAAAGTGTGAAGACATTTGAGTTGCAATTCTCCCTCATACTGTAGAAGTTCTTGTTCAAGTCCAGCAGTTACATGAATCCCAAAATAACATTGTTGTGTTATAATGATGAACATATAACACAGATTCATCATGTTTTTCTTCCTAACTACATTATAACATTACACAAAGCTGCTTCTAAGATTGATTTATATATTTATAGCAGGTTGAATTCTGTCATATGAATTAGTTGACATGTTCCTGCAGTCGATGTGAAATTATTTGCAGATTTAATTTTTCAGAAGCTTTTATGCAACTTTACTGTGAGGTTGCAAGACACAAGTTCCACTGGTCTAAGATCAGAAATAACCACTACTCTCTTTCACAAATGAAAAAGATTTCACAACTACATCGAACACACAGAGGAAGAAAACACACACACACACACACACACACAGGCATGCAAAGGGGGCAGAACATTTATTTCATATTTACTTTGTTACAGTAAGTTTTCCCTCATGGGAGAGTCTTCAGGACAGAGGAGTTTGTGCTTTCTCTTTTAAACTTCAAGACAGAAAAAAAAGAGCCTCTTGAGGGAATGGCTATACGTAGCTGCTATAATGTAAGCGGTAGCAGGAAATAATTTGTTTCACAGATGTTTCATGACATTAAGTGGAATATAAATTGATAAAAAATCATAAAAACACCCTCAATTCCATTATGGCTTAATTTCATATAAAATCACTGCTAACTTCTTGATATAAAAATGACTCTGCAGTGCCACAAATATTTTATACAGACGTATTAAAATGTATTTTTAACCTGAATTGATTTGATTATAATAAAATACTTAAAAGAAAACCTCTTCATTTTTACTGTTTGAGCAGAAAAGTTCCTGCAAAACAGGAATGAACCCATTTATGGTAATTTCACATAATGTCTTTCACTCTTGAAGCAAAAATAATACAATACTTCTCAATCCAATCTTGCTTGAGCTCAGACTTGTGCTGATTTAACAGTTACTGAGATGGACATTAAAATGCAATCATCACAATGATTCTGCTTTCATCATCACAGATCGACAAAGTTACTGCATCAAAATCAGAAGAAATATAGATCTACAGTGGTGCTAGAAAGTTTGTGATCCCTTTATAATTTGCTAAATTTCTGCATAAATATGACCTAAAACATCATCAGATTTTCACACAAGTCCTAAAAGTCAATAAAGAGAACCCAGTTAAACAAATGAGACAAAAATATTAGACTTGGTCATTCATTTATTGAGGAAAATGATCCAATATTACATATCTGTGAGTGGCAAAAGTATGTGAACCTCTAGGATTAGCAGTTAATTTGAAGGTGAAATTAGAGTCAGGTGTTTTCAATCAATGAGATGACAATCAGGTGTGAGTGGGCACCCTGTTTTATTTCAAGAACAGGGATCTATCAAAGTCTGATCTTCACAACAAGTTTATGGAAGTGTATCATGGCACGAACAAAGGAGATTTCTGAGGACCTCAGAAAAAGCATTGTTGATGCTCATCAGGCTGGAAAAGGTTACAAAACCATCTCTAAAGAGTGTGGACTCCACCAATCCACAGTCAGACAGATTGTGTACAAATGGAGGAAATTCAAGACCATTGTTACCCTCCCCAGGAGTGGTCAACCAACAAAGATCACTCCAAGAGCACGGCATGTAACAGTTGGCGAGGTCACAAAGGACCCCAGGGTAACTTCTAAGCAACTGAAGGCCTCTCTCACATTGGCTAATGTTAATTTCATGAGTCCACTATCAGGAGAACACTGAACAACAATGGTGTGCATGGCAGGGTTGCAAGGAGAAAGTCACTGCTCTCCAAAAAGAACATTTCTGCTCATTTGCAGTTTGCTAAAGATCACATGGACAAGCCAGAAAGCTATTGGAAAAATGTTTTGTGGACAGATGAGACCAAAATAGAACTTTTTGGTTTACATGAGAAGGGTTATGTTTGGAGAAAGGAAAACACTACTGTGGCAGCGGGGGCGTGGTCAAGCATTGGTCTGTGACCGGAGGGCGGAGTCAGGGAAGGTAAGTAGCAGAATCACTGCACGTGATGTGAATTAATGTGTTTGTGTCTTCCCCAGTGACCGTGCCCTATTTAAGGAGGGAGAGTGAGAGCAGAGGGAGCTCTTCCCCGAACCAGACGCCAGTTGTGTGTGTGTGTCTGTCTGTGTTCATTTGCTAAGTGTCCACTGAAAAGTGAGAAAATAAAAAAAAGTTTACCAACCTGAGCTCTGTCCTGCCGTCTTCTGTGCTCCGCCCATACGTACGAACTGCTACAGTGGTGCCGAAACCCGGGACAATTTGGAGCGCAGAAACAGAACAGCCCCATGGAGTCCTCCCCATTTGCCGACCTGGTCCACGCCCTCGCCACGGCCCAGAAAAGCCAGTACCAGGTGCTAGTCGCTCTCCGAAAGGAGCAGGAACAGCGGTTCGAGGCCCTGGTGTTGGCTCAGCAAGAAGATCGTCAGGCGTTCCGGCACCTCCTCGCGTCGGCGGGGTCCACCAACTCTCCCACCATGGGCCCATCCCCCCTCACCCTAACAAAGATGGGCCCGCAGGACGACCCCGAGGCATTCCTCATGCTCTTTGAGCAAGTCGCAGAGACCTCGGGGTGGCCGATGGAGCAGCGCGCAGCGCGCCTCCTCCCCCTGCTAACGGGAGAGGCGCAGCTGGCCGCACTACAGCTCCCCGCCGAATGCCAGCTGGCCTACGCGGACCTTCGCCGGGCTGTCCTCCAGCGTGTGGGGCACACCCCCGAGCAGCAATGTCAGCGCTTCTGCGCTTTGCGCTTGGAGGAAGTCGGCTGGCCGTTCGCGTTTGGCCAGCAACTCTGGGACGCCTGCTGGTGATGGTTGAGGGCCGACAACCGCGACGCCGAGGGGATCATCAACCAGGTGGTACTGGAACAATTCATCGCATGCTTACCAGCCGGAACCACGGAGTGGGTCCAGTGCCACCGCCCAGCATTGCTGGATCAGGCAATCGAGCTGGCAGAGGACCATTTGGCGGCTGTCCCGATGGCAGGACAGCAGACGGCCTCTTCTCTCCTCTCCTCTCTCTCTCCCTCCTCCTCTCCTCCTGTGTCTCATCCTCGCACCATTCCCCCACCGCGGAGGCGGGGGCCAGCACCACCCCAGCCAGCCCGCCGCACCCGTGGTGCCCTCCCGTTTCTCCCTTCTGTGTCTGTCTCTTCCCCCCCTCAGGTGAGTGAGCCCCAGAACACCAGTGTGGAGAGGAAGCCCAGGCCGGTTTGCTGGCGCTGCAGGGAGCCGGGCCACCTCCAACAGCAGTGCTGCACGGTAATGGAGGTGGGCGCGGTGGTTTGGATCCCCGATGCACCAGGAGCCGCCCTCGATTGGGCCGGAGCGTATCGCATACCGGTGAGTATCCAAGGGGATACATATCAGGCGTAGGTGGATTCTGGCTGTAATCAGACCTCAATCCACCAAAACTTGGTGCAAGACGAGGCATTGGAGGGAGCACAATTGGTGAAGGTGTTGTGTGTGCACGGGGATGTTCACAACTACCCTTTAGTGTCAGTCCACATTTTTTTTCGAGGGGAAAAATTTATAGTAAAGGTGGCGGTTAATCCTCGCCTTACCCACTCGATAATTTTGGGGACAGATTGGCCAGGATTTGGGGAATTAATGAGTCATCTAGTGAAGAGTGGGTCCTGCCATAGTTTAATAAGGGGAGGTCCCGGTGTCACGTTGGCGGGAGCAGCTGTCACAGAGCCATCTACGTCATCTCCGCGTCAGAGTGAGGAGCCGCTGGCTCCTCCTCTCTCTATTGGGGAATCCCTCGCAGATTTTCCATTAGAGCAGTCGCGAGACGAGACTCTGCGGCATGCATTTGACCAAGTGAGAGTAATCGATGGTCAAATGCTCCAGCCAACTGCCAGCCCGTCCTTCCCCTACTTCGCGATTATGAAGGATAGATTATACCAAGTGACGCAGGACATTCAGACTAAAGAGCGAGTCACGCAGCTTTTGATTCCGAAGAGCCGCTGGGAATTGGTATTCCCAGCGGCTCACTTTAATCCCATGGCTGGACACTTAGGGCAGGATAAAACACTAGCCCGATTAATGGCCCGGTTCTATTGGCGAGGGATTCGTGGCGATGTCTGTAGGTGGTGTACGGCGTGCCGCGAATGCCAGTTAGTAAATCCAGCGGCCATTCCAGCGGCCATTGCGCCCCCTACCGTTAATCGAGACCCCGTTCGAAAGAATTGGGATGGATCTCGTCGGGCCATTAGATTGGTCAACACGAGGGTACCACTTTATATTAGTTCTGGTGGACTATGCAACACGATACCCGGAAGCAGTGCCTCTTCGCAATATCTCAGCACGCAGTATTGCGGAGACACTCTTCCGCATCATCTCCCGAGTTGGAATCCCGAAAAAGATTCTGACTGACCAAGGCACCTCGTTTATGTCATGTACACTGAGCGAACTGTATGGGTTGTTGGGTATTAAGCCGATCCGCACCAGCGTGTATCACCCACAAATGGACAGTTTAGTTGAATGGTTCAATCGCACCCTCAAGAATATAATTAAAAAATTTGTAAGTGAGAACGCATGTAACTGGGATAAATGGCTCGAGCCCTTGTTGTTTGCAGTGCAAGAGGTCCCCCAAGCCTCCACGGGGTTCTCCCCATTCGAATTGTTATATGGGCGTAAGCCATGTGGCATTCTAGATGTGCTGTGGGAAAATTGGGTGGAGGGACCTTCACCAAGTAAAAATGAAATTCAATATGTTATTGACCTGCGCGCAAAACTCCACACACTCACCCACCTAACCCAGGAGAATTTGCGGCAGGCCCAAGAACGACAAACCCGCCTGTACGACAAGGGTACGCGCCTTAGAGAGTTCGCCTCGGGAGATAAAGTACTCGTACTGCAGCCCACATCGAGCTCCAAATTAGTCGCTAAGTGGCAAGGACCCTTTGAGGTCACACGGTAAGTCAGGGACGTTGACTATGAGGTGAGGTGAACGGACAGGGGTGGGGCGCTACAGATTTACCACCTCAATCTGCTCAAACTCTGGAATGAGGAGGTCCCAGTGGAGTTGGTGTCAGTGGTTCTGGAGAAGGCGGAGCTGGGGCCGGAGGTTCAAAAAGGAACATTGACATCATGTACCTCTCCGGTCCTCTGTGGAGACCACCTCTCCCCAACCCAACTCGCGGAGGTTGCCCAGTTGCAGACCGAGTTTTCAGACGTGTTCTCGCCCCTACCCAGCCGCACCAACCTCATAGAGCACCACATTGAGATACCCCTGGGGGTGGTAGTGAGTAGCCGCCCTTACAAGCTACCCGAACGCAAAAAAAAAGTGGTTCGGGAAGAACTTGAGACCATGCTCGAAATGGGCATAGTCGAGGAGTCCCACAGTGACTGGAGCAGCCCGGTGGTCTTGGTACCCAAGGCCGACGGGTCGGTCCGGTTCTGTGTAGACTATAGAAAAGTCAACGCGGTGTCTAAATTCGATGCATACCCAATGCCTCGTATTGATGAGTTGCTCGATCGACTAGGCACGGCTCACTTTTCTTCAACACTGGATTTAATAAAGGGTTATTGGCAGATCCTCTTGACTCCATTATCCCAAGAAAAAACGGCCTTTTCCACACCATTTGGCTTACACCAATTTGTCACACTTTGGGCTGTTTGGGGCGCCCGCTACGTTTCAGCAGCTAATGGACAGGGTCCTCCGCCCCCACGCCACCTATGCGGCCGCCTACCTCGATGACATCATTATCTATAGTAATAACTGGCAGAGGCACCTCCAACATCTGAGGGCCGTCCTTAGGTCACTGAGGCGAGCGGGTCTCACAGCCAACCCGAAGAAGTGTGCGATTGGGCGGGTGGAAGTACGGTATCTGGGCTTCCACTTGGGCAATGGGCAGGTGTGTCCCCAAATTAACAAGACAGCAGCAATTGCGGCCTGCCCGAGGCCCAATACCAAAAAGGGGGTGAGACAGTTCCTGGGGCTGGCTGGCTATTATCATAGGTTTATACCTAATTATTCGGACATCACCAGCCCGCTGACTGATCTGACTAAAAAGGGGGCACCAGATCCGGTCCAGTGGACGGAGCAATGCCAGCGGGCTTTTTCTGAGGTAAAGGCTGCACTGTGTGGGGGGCCACTTTTACACTCCCCTGACTTTTCTCTCCCCTTTATGTTACAGATGGATGAGTCGGACAGAGGGCTGGGGGCTGTTTTGTCCCAGGAGGTGGAGGGGGAGGATCGCCCAGTCTTATACATCAGTAGAAAGCTGTCGGTGCGTGAGGGGCGCTACAGCACCATTGAGAAAGAGTGCTTGGCAATTAAGTGGGCGGTCCTCACCCTCCGTTACTACCTGCTGGGACGCCCTTTCACCCTCTGTTCGGACCACGTGCCCCTCCAGTGGCTCCCCCACATGAAGGATGCCAACGCGCGGATCACCCGTTGGTATCTGGCACTCCAACCCTTTAACTTCAAGGTGATCCACAAGCTGGGGGCGCAGATGGTCATGACGGACTTCCTCTCCCGTCGGGGGGGGGAGTCGGCTGCAGGCCGGACGGCCGGACGGCCAGACGGCCGCCCGGCCTGAGTTGGGCGGTGGGGGTATGTGGTAGTGGGGGCATGGTCAAGCATCAGTCTGTGACCGGAGGGCGGAATCAGGGAAGGTAAGTGGCAGAATCACTGCACCTGATGTGAATTAATGTGTTTGTGTGTCTTCCCCAGTGACCGCGCCCTATTTAAGGAGGGAGAGTGAGAGCAGATGGAGCTCTTCCCCGAACCAGACGCCGGTTGTGTGTGTGTGTCTGTCTGTGTTCATTTGCTAAGTGTCCACTGGAAAGTGAGAAAATAAAAAAAATGTTTACCAACCTGAGCTCTGTCCTGCCGTCTTCTGTGCTCCGCCCATACATACAAACTGCTACAACTACATTCCAGCATAAGAACCTTATCCCATCTGTGAAGCATAGTGGTGGTAGTATCATGGTTTGGGCCTGTTTTGCTGCATCTGGGCCAGGACGGCTTGCCATCATTGATGGAACAATGAATTCTGAATTATACCAGCAAATTCTAAAGGAAAATGTCAGGACATCTGTCCATGAACTGAATCTCATTAGAAGGTGGGTCATGCAGCAAGACAACGACCCTAAGCACACAGGTCGTTCTACCAAAGAATGGTTAAAGAAGAATAAAGTTAATGTTTTGGAATGGCCAAGTCAAAGTCCTGACCTTAATCCAATGGAAATGTTGTGGAAGGACCTGAAGTGAGCAGTTCATGTGAGGAAACCCACCAACATCCCAGAGTTGAAGCTGTTCTGTTTGGAGGAATGGGCTAAAATTCCTCCAAGCCGGTGTGCAGGACTGATCAACAGTTACTGGAAACGTTTAGTTGCAGTTATTGCTGCACAAGGGGGTCACACCAGATATTGAAAGCAAAGGTTCACATACTGTACTTTTGCCACTCACAGATATGTAATATTGGATCATTTTCCTCAATAAATAAATGACCAAGTATAATATTTTTGTCTCATTTGTTTAGCTGGGTTCTCTTTATTGACTTTTAGGACTTGTGTGAAAATCTGATGATGTTTTAGGTCATATTTATGCAGAAATATAGAAAATTTGAAAGGGTTCACAAACTTTCAAGCACCACTGTATATGATAAAGTAAAAGACAGGGAGAGTCTGAGCACTTTGTGTCACTGACTGATTACAAAGTTCACGCTGAGAAAACAAGAACAGACCCTGAGACACAATTACCATCAAAATAGTCTTTTATACTGTACATATTTGGCTCAATTTGTGTACAAGTGTTTTTCATTATAAAATGGTGCATGTCACTGAGAAGCACATTTCTCACAGATCCAGTGTTGTTTCTGAGAGCATTTGTTGTCATTCCAGACATTTCTATTTGAAGGATGGAAAATCTCAACACAGTCCTCATCATCCGTTGCATTGCTCAGTTCCCCTGAAGCCCAGTACCTGAAACCCAGAGAATCAGAATCAGACTCAGATCAGAGTTCAGTTCTCTTCAATTCCACACATTTAACTGAATCTTCTCAGCCTCGTTTTGCTGAAATGTACATTGGGACATTCTAAAAATATAAACATAATAGGGAATTATCTTTGCAGTTTTCCAAGCGGGAGAACAGTTTTAAGATGTTATCAATTGTATTGCACCTTAAAAAAGAGACCAAAAGAATATCAGGTTCTTACACAGTGTTCAGTGGTGTACCATACACCCATTTCCACTGTCCCTCTTTATCTCTGTCACTCAGACCAATCCAAGCCCAATTTCTGCTGCCCAGCTGTTTAATGATGAACTACTGTAAATGATGGCACACTTTAGTCTCTCTCTCTCTCTCTCTCTCTCTCTCTCTCACACACACACCTGTTCCTCGCTGCTGTTTATGATCACTAGGTCTGTTCCTTTGTACCTGCAGTCTTGTCTGCTCTCATCCCAGCTTTCTCTCATGAGACATGTAGTAAAAACTGGAGCTGAAACCAAAACACCATTTACATCAAGAGATATCTATCTATCCATCCATCCATCCATCCATTATGTGTAGCCGCTCATCCTGTCCTACAGGGTTGCAGGCAAGGTGGAGCCTATCCCAGCTGACTATGGGCGAGAGGCGGGGTACACCCTGGACAAGTTGCCAGGTCATCGCAGGGCTGACACAGAGACAAACAACCATTCACACCTACGGTCAGCTTAGAGCCACCAATTAACCTATCCTGCATATCTTTGGACTGTATGGGAAACCGGAGCACCCAGAGGAAACCCACGCAGACATGGGGAGAACATGCAAACTCCATACAGAAAGGCTCTAGTCGGCCACTGGGCTCAAACCCAGGACCTTCTTGCTGTGAGGCGACAGTGCGAACCACTACACCATCGTGCCACCCCCTAGAGAGATAAAAATACATAATTTACAGAGATCAAAACACAGTTTCTGTGAAATATTGCTTGTAGATAGTTATGATTTCTATTTCACCACAAACACTACAGCCTATAGAATATGGGCAAAAACATTAAATTATACGTGTATTCACTTTTCATTGACTTAGATGGGTTGGGGGTTTTTTGGGGGGGGATTTGTTTTTGTTTTTTAAATTATGTAACATAACAAAAGGTGCTTTCACCCTGATTAGTTTGTTTGCAGAGTACAAATGAGAGCTAAACTGTAATTTGGTTCAAGGATACTGTGTAACATTTTAATCCAGTTCCTGGGTAGTAAGTGTTATTGTGGAACTGCTTATGCCACAAAAAATTATAAAAGAAAAAAAAAATCATACTTATTTCAATCAAATGTTGCTTTTGTGACCAGAATACTGGTACTTTTAAATTTATCTATTTTCACTGAGAAAAATGGGCAAATATGGCTCTTTTTGCTCACATTAATTCCGAAAAATAAACAGGTCAAATTTCAAAATATTTTTGGGGTTTTTTTTTCAGACTTTATGTGAATGAAAAGATGCAAATCCACCCATGATTTAAAAAAAAAACACTGGAAATTTCTCTAAAAGTTTTAGAAGTCTAGAAATGTTCTTCAAATAAGATCTGGAATGTTCTGGAAAATAGGAACATTTCAAAATATATTATATTTCTGGACCATTCCAGATCTATTTTCCTGAACAATTCCAGACTTTCAGAAATTTGTATAACTTTCCAGTAATCTAAATACTAGTACAAATACATGGGCTGTCTTCAGAAGCGAGCAGCAAATCAGAGAGTGAGGAAGGTATTGTAGGTCAAGGTTACAATTTCAGATGTGGAGCCGAGGACAGAAACCCATACTACTATGGTGTTTTTCATGTGCAATCATGTTCACGCCCCTCCTTGAATCGCCACCTTAACGTGGTGGAGGGGTTTGAGTGCCTATGGGATTCTAGGGGCTATGTTGTTGGGGCATTTGCCCCTGGTAGGGTCTCCCAAGGCAAACAGGTCCTAGATGAGAGGTCAGACAAAGAGCGGTTCAAAATGACCCTTATGAAAGGAAAAGCAGGTATCTGAGTACCCTCGCCCGGGCCAGGGATACCGGGGCCCCACCCTGGAGCCAGGCCTAGGGGAGGGGCTTGTTGGTGAATGCCTGGTGGCTGGGCCTATGTCTGTGGGGCCTGGCTGAGCCCAGCCTGAATGAGCAACATGGAACCACTCTCCTGTGGACCCACCACCCGCAGGAGGTGCCGTAAGGGTCCGGTGCACTGTGGATCGGGTGGTAGCCAAAGGCAGAGGCGCTGGCATACTGATCCCTGGCTGACAAAACTGGCTTTTGAGACATGGAATGTCACCTCTCTGGTGGGAAAGGAGCCTGAGCTTGTACATGAGGTTGAGCAGTACTGACTAGATATAGTTGGGCTCACCTCAACGCATAGCTTGGTATCTGGAGCCAATTTCCAGGAGATGGGTTGGACTCTTCTATGCTGGAGTTGCAAAGGGTGAGCAGTACCGGGCAGGGGTAGGGCTATTGGTAGCCCCCCAGTTTGGCATGTGAACATCGGAGTTCTCCCCAGTGAATGAGAGGGTCGTTTCCCTGCGCTTTCAGGTCGGGGAACGATCTCTGACTGTCATTTGCATTTATGCACCAAATGGTAGTTCAGAGTACCCAGCCTTCTTGGAGTCCTTGAGTGGGGTGCTAGACAGTGCACCACGAGGGGACTCCATTGTTTTACTGAGGGACTTCAATGCTCACGTGGGCAATGACTGTGAGACATGGAGGGGTGTGATTGAGAGGAATGGCCTGCCCAATCTGAACCCGAGTGGTGTTCAGTTGTTGGACTTCTGTGCCATGCACAGTTTGGCCATAACAAATACCATGTTTGAGCATAAAGGTGTCCATAAGTGCACGTGGCATGAGGACACCCTAGGCCGTAGATCGATGATTGATTTTGTTGTCGTTTCATCTGATCTATGACCGTATGTCTTGGACATTCAGGTGAAGAGAGGAGCAGAGCTGTCAACTGATCACTACCGGCGATCAGATGGATCAGATGGCAGGGGAGGAGGCCGGACAGACATGGCAGGTCCAAATGTGTAGTGAGGGTATGCTGAGAACGTCTGGCAGAGGCTCCCATCCATCAAATCTTCAACTGACACATCCGGCAGAGCTTCAACTGCATACCGGGGGAGGATGGGGACATTGAGTCTGAGTGGACCATGTTCCACACCTCCATTGCTGAGGCGGCCATCCAGAGCTGCGGCTGCAAGGTTGTTGGTGCTTGTCGTGGAGATAATCCCCGAATCCGGTGGTGGACACCTGCGGTGAGGGGAGCTGTCAAGCTGAAGGAGTCCTATTGGGCTTGGTTAGCCTGTGGGTCTCCAGAGACAGCTGACAGATACCGACAGGCCAAGTGGAATGTGGCTCTGGCGGTCACTGAAGCAAAAACTCGAGTGTGGGAGGAGTTCAGTGAGGCCATGGAAAGTGACTTTCGGTTGGCCTCAAAGAGATTCTGGCAAACTGTCCGGTGCCTCAGGAAGGGGAAGCAGTGCTCTGTCCCTACTGTTTACAGAGAGGATGGAGTGCTGTTGACCTCAACTGGGGACACTGTCTGATGGTGGAAGGAATACTTTGAGGATCTCCTCAATCTCACCTTCATGTTGTCCGAGGAGGACGGAGAGTCTGAGGGTGCTCAGGAGGACTCACCCATCACAGGGGCTGAAGTTGCCAAGGTGGTTAAAAAGCTCCTTGGTGGCTGGGCTCCAGGGGTGGATGAGATTCATCCTAAGTTCCTGAAGGCACTGGATGTTGTTGGGCTGTCTTGGCTGACACGCCTCTTCAACATTGCATGGAGGTCGGGGACAGTGCCTCTGGACTGGCAGACTGGGTTGGTGGTCCCCCTTTTTAAAAAGGGGGACCGGAGAGTGTGTTCCAACTATAGGGGATCACACTTCTCAGCCTCCCTGGGAAAGCCTATGCTGGGGTGCTGGAGAGGAGAGTCCGGTCGATAGTCAAACCTCGGATTCAGGAGGAACAATGAGGTTTTCATCCTGGTCGTGGAACACTGGACCAGCTCTTTACCCTTGCAAGGGTACTAGAGGGTGCCTGGGAGTTTGCCCAACTGGTCTACATGTGTTTTGTGGACCTGGAGAAGGCTTATGATCATGTCCCTTGTGGTGCCCTGTGGGGGGTGCTTCAGGAGTATGGGGTTCAGGGCCCACTACTGCAGGTCATTTGGACCCTGTATGACTGGAGCAGGAGTTTGGTTTGCATTGCCGGCAGTAAGTCAGATTTGTTCCCAGTGCATGTGGACTCCACCAGGGCTGCCCTTTGTCACCGGTTCTGTTCATAACTTTTATGGATAGAGTTTCTAGGTGCAGCCAAGGGGTGGAGGGTGTCCAATTTGGTGGCAGCAGGATCACGTCTCTGCTTTTTGCAGATGATGTGGTCTTGTTGGCTTCATCAATCTGTGACTTACAGCATGCACTGGGATGGCTTGCAGCCAAGTGCGAAGCGGCTGGGATGAGGATCAGCACCTCCAAGTCCGTGGCCATGGCGCTCAGCCGGAAACGGGTGGAGTTGCTTCCTAAAGTTGAGAAGTTTAAGTATCTCTGGGTTTTGTTCACGAGTGAGGGTAAGGGGGAGGGGGAGTTGGACAGACAGATCGGGGCAGCATCAGCAGTGATGCGGACGCTAAACCGGTCTGTTGTGGTAAAGAGAGAGCTGAGCCAAAAGGCAAAGCTCTCAATTTACTGGTCCATCTACATTCCCACTCTCACCTATGGTCACAAGCTATGGGTAGTGATGGAAAGAATGAGATTGAGGATACAAGTGGTAGAAATGAGTTTTCTCTGCAGGGTGGCTGGGCTCTCCCTTAGAGACAGAGTGAGAAGCTTGGTCATTCGGGAGAGACTTGGAATAGAACCGCTGCTCCTCCACATCGAAAGGAGTCAGTTGAGGTGGTTCGGGCACCTTGTTAGGATGCCCCCTGGATGCCTCTCAAAGGAGGTTTTTTGGGCATGCTCCACTGGGATGGGACCCCGGGGTAGACCCAGGATATGCTGGAGAGATTACATCTCTTGGCTGGCCTGGGAATGCCTCGGTATTCCCCCGGAATAGCTGGTGGAGGTGGCCAGGAAGAGGGAAGTCTGGGCTGCTCTGCTTAGGCTGCTACCCCCACAACCTGAATCTGGATAAGTGGTAGAAGATGGATGGATGGATGGATGGATGGATGGATGGATGGATGGATGGATGGATGGATGGATGGATGGATGGATCATGCTCACATTCAAACAAAGCAATGAAATTGATTTTACTTACCCCATTTCCAGGAAAGTTGGGATATTTTCCAAAATGCAATAAAAACAAAAATTTGACTTGTTAATTCATGTGAACTTTTATTTAACTGACAAAAGTACAAGGAAAAAAGAGTTTCAATTGTTTTACTAACCAATTTACACTCACCAGCCACTTTAATAGAAACTTGTTCTTGGCTGCAGGAGTGGAACCCAATGTGGTCTTCTGCTGTTGTGTGCTGAGATGCTTTTCTGCTCACCATGGTTGTAAAGAGTAATTATAAGAGTTACTATATCCTTCCTGGCAGCTCGAACCAATCTGGCCATTTTCCTCTGACCTCTCTCATCAACAAGGAGTTTGTTTCCACCCACAGAACTGTCATTCAGTGTTTTGTTTTTTCACACCATCCTGTGTATACTCTAGAGACTTTTATGTGTGAAAACCCCAAGAGATCAGCAGTTTCTGAAATACTCAAACCAGTCCATCTGGCACCAACACTCATGCCACAGTGAAAAAGTCACCGAGTTCACAATTTTTCCCATTCTGATGTTTGAAGTGAGCATTAACTGAAGCTTTTGATTTCTACCTGCATGATTTTATGCATTGTGCTGCTGTCAAGGGATTGGCTGATTAGATACCTGCATAAAACAGCAGGTATAGGGGTGTACCTTATAAAGTGGCCAGTGAGTGTAATTGTATTTTGTAAACATAAATGAAGTTAGAATTTGATGCCTGCAACACACTCAAAAAAAGTTGGAACAGAGGCATTATTACCATTGTATTACATCACTGTTCCTTTAATAACAATTTTTAATCGTTTTGGAACTGAAGATACTAATTGTTGCAGTTTTGCAATTGGAATTTTTGCCCATTCTTACTTGATTCAAGATTTCAGCTGCTCAAAAGTCTGTGGATGCTGTTGTCTGATTCTCCTCTTCATGATGTGCCATACATTCTCTATAGGAGACAGAGCTAGACTGGCAGCAGGCCAATCAAACAGACACACTCATTCTCCTAAGCCATGCTGTTGTAGCCCGTGCAGAATGTGGCCTGGCACTGTCCTGAAATAAGCATGGATTTCCCAGGAAGCGATGTTGCCTTGATGAATTTGCCTCTCTAAAATCCCAATATATGCCCCAATGTGTCAGTGGTACCTTCACACACATGCAAATCACCCATGCTATGGGCACCAATGCCCCATACCATCACAGATGCTGGCTTTTGCACCTTTCTCTGATAATAAACTGGATAGTCATGTTCACCTTTGGCACTGAGAACTTGATGTCTGGTTTTCCCAAAAACAAGTTGTGGCAGCAAGGGTGTGGTCGAGCATCGGCTGTGAAAGGTGAGGAGTCAGGTTGAACCAGTAGGTAACATGTAACGAGGTCCGTCTGTGTCTAATTACTGGCTGTCTATTAATCTGTGTCTCTGTGTGTCTTTCAGACAGCCAGGAAAAAGAGAGAGAGAGAGAGAGAGAGAGAGAGAGAGAGAGAGAGAGCTGTGTTCCTCAGCACATGTAGTGTCTGTGTTTAGGGGTTAATTATTGCACTGAAAAGTGGGAAAAATAATAAACACACCTGTTTTGAAGCCTGCTCCCAGTTCCTCTGTTTCCCAAATGTCAGAGATTTGTTACACTGGTGCCGAAATTCGGGATCTGAGGATTAACGCTGCCATGGAGTCTGAACCAGTCAGAGAGCTCCTCCAGATGCTTGCCTATGACTTCCAGTGCCAGCGCCAAGCCATCATTGCACCGTCCGTGGATCAGGGCAGCACTTCCAGGCTCTGCTTGAGGCCCAGGCAGAAAACTGGCAGGTGATCTGGAGCTTGGTCCAGTTAACGGGTGCTCCAGCGGTCATCCCTGCAGCCAGCGTGCCGGTCCAGCTGGTCAAGCTGGGACTGCAGGACGACCCCGATGCCTTCCTCGAGCTGTTCGAGACCAACCTCACAGTGGGCAGCTCGCCTATTGCCATTACTGTTGGGGGAAGCCCAGCTTGCGGCTCAGCATCTCCCGGCCACCAGCATACTGGAGTACCCCAACCTGAAGCAGGCCATACTGCAGTGGGTCAGCTGCAGCCCACAAGAGCAGCACCAGTACTTCCACTCGCTGACAGATGGTGAAGTGGGCCAGCCACTTGCATTCACACAACAGCTCCCAGACACCTGCCGACAGTGGCTGCTGGCAGGCCAGTGTGACGTCAACACCATTATTGAGTGAGTGACACTAGCAGTTCATCACACAACTGCCAAGCGAGACATCAACATGGATCTGGTGTCACTGAGCGGCATTGCTGGAGGAGGTGGTCTGGCTGGCCGAGGACCACCTGATGGCATTTCCAGGAGCAGGCACTCCCGCAGCTTCTCGTTCCCCCTCCCTCTCCCTCTTTCTTTCCTCACCCCTCCCCTACCCCAGCCCCATGGAAAATTCCCCCGAAACCCACTCACTGCACTCATGTCTGTCCTCGTGTTTCTTCTCTCCCTTCTCCTGCTGTGTCTGTGCTGCCACTCACCCCATCGTTCTCTCCTCAGGTGAATTCATCCATGCCCACCAGAACCGGAAGCAAGCCCAGGCAGGTCTGTTGGCACAGAGGGAAGGTGAGGAATCAGTGCTTCTGCAAGGAAATGGGGCTACTGATTCACATTGCTGATGCACCGCAAGCGTCCCCTGATTGAGCAGGACCATACTGAATCGTTGCGAGTATTCAAGGGGTACATATTTCAGGCTGATTATTCAGGCTTTGGTGAATTCTGGTTGTAATCAGACATCCATGCATCAAAGCCTGATTTAGTGGGGGGCACTGGGAAATACATGATTAGTGAAGGTCAAGTGTGTGCACAGTGACATTCACAAATATCACATTAGAGGAAGTTGGAAGGAGGGGCCTTCTCAAAGCAAAAATGAAATTCAATACATTCTTGACTTGACAGCAAAACTCCATTCACTGAGTCACATAACCCAGGAGAATTTGCTACAGGCCCAAGAACGTCAATGTACAGTAGCAGTTCGTGTAGGTGGGTGGAGCACAGAAGGACGGCAGGACAGAACTGGTTTCACAAAACTCTCGTTTATTAAGCTTTTCAGCTTTTATCGCTATTCCCACACACTCAGACATACGTACACACATCAGCCGTCTGGTTGTGGAGAGAGCCCCCTCTGCTCTCGCTCTCTCCCCTTAAATAGGGCGCGGTTACTGGGAAGACACACAAACACATTAATTAACAACAGGTGTAGTGATACTGCCACACCTTCCGCGACTCCGCCCTCCTGTCACAGACCGATGCTAGACCACGCCCCCGCTGCCACATACCCCCACCGCCCGACTCAGGTCGGGCAGCCGTCCGGCCTGCAGCCGACTCCCCCCCCCCCTTGACGGGAGAGGAAGTCCGCCACGACCATATGCGCCCCCGGCCTGTGGATCACCTTGAAATTAAAGGGTTGGAGTGCCAGATACCAACGGGTGATCCACGCGTTGGCATCCTTCATGCGGTGGAGCCACTGGAGGGGCGCGTGGTCCGAACAGAGGGTGAAAGGGTGTCCCAGCAGGTAGTACCAGAGGGCGAGGACCGCCCACTTGATCGCCAGGCATTCCTTCTCGATGGTACTGTAGCGCCCCTCACGCACCGACAGCTTCCGACTAATGTATAAGACTGGGCGATCCTCCCCCTCCACCTGCTGGGACAAAACGGCCCCCAGCCCTCTGTCCGATGCATCCGTCTGCAACATAAAGGGGAGAGAAAAGTCAGGGGAGTGTAAAAGTGGCCCCCCACACAGTGCAGCCTTTACCTTAGAAAAAGCCTGCTGGCATTGCTCTGTCCACTGGACCGGATCTGGTGCCCCCTTTTTAGTCAGATCAGTCAGCGGGCTGGTGACGTTCAAATAATTAGGTATAAACCTATGATAATAGCCAGCCAGCCCCAGGAACTGTCTCAGCCCCTTTTTGGTCTTGGGCCTCGGGCAGGCCGCAATCGCTGCGGTCTTGTTAATCTGGGGACGCACCTGCCCATTGCCCAAGTGGAAGCCCAGATACTGTACTTCCACCCGCCCAATCGCACACTTCTTCGGGTTGGCTGTGAGACCCGCCCGCCTCAGAGACCTAAGGACGGCCCTCAGGTGTTGTAGGTGCTGCAGCCAGTCATTACTATAAATAATGATATCGTCTAGGTACGCAGCCGCATAGGTGGCGTGGGGGCAGAGGACCCTGTCCATCAGCCGCTGAAACGTAGCAGGCGCCCCAAACAGCCCAAAAGGAAGTATGATGAATTGGTGTAAGCCGAACGGTGTGGAAAAGGCCGTTTTTTCCCGGGATAATGGAGTCAAGGGGATCTGCCAATAACCCTTTGTTAAATCCAGTGTCAAGTAAAAACGAGCCGTGCCTAGCCGATCGAGCAACTCATCAATACGAGGCATTGGGTACGCATCGAATTTAGACACCGCGTTGACTTTTCTATAGTCTACACAGAACCGGACCGACCCGTCAGCCTTGGGTACCAAGACCACCGGGCTGCTCCAGTCACTGTGGGACTCCTCGACTATGCCCATTTCGAGCATGGCCTCGAGTTCTTCCCGAACCACCTTTTTCTTGTGTTCGGGTAACCTGTAAGGGCGGCTACGCACTACCACCCCCGGGGGCGTCTCAATGTGGTGCTCAATGAGGTTAGTGCGGCCGGGCAGGGGCGAGAACACGTCCGAAAACTCGGTCTGCAACTGGGCAACCTCCGCGAGTTGGGTCGGGGAGAGGTGGTCTCCACAGGGGACCGGAGAGGGATGTGATGCTAATGTTCCTTTTTGAACCTCCGGCCCCAGCTCTGCCTTCTCTGGAACCACCGACACCAACGCCATGGGGACCTCCTCATTCCAGAGTTTGAGTAGGTTGAGGTGGTAAATCTGTAGCGCCCCACCCCTGTCCGTTCGCTTCACCTCATAGTCGACGTCCCCGACTCGCCGTGTGACCTCAAAGGGTCCTTGCCACTTGGCGACTAATTTAGAGCTCGATGTGGGCAACAGTACAAGTACTTTCTCTCCCGATGCGAACTCTCTAAGGCGTGTACCCTTGTCGTACAGGCGGGTTTGCCGTTCTTGGGCCTGCCGCAAATTCTCCTGGGTTAGGTGTGTGAGTGTGTGGAGTTTTGCGCGCAGGTCAATAACATATTGAATTTCATTTTTGCTTGGTGAAGGTCCCTCCTCCCAATTTTCTCGCAGCACATCTAAAATGCCGCGCAGCTTACGCCCATATAATAATTCAAATGGGGAGAACCCCGTGGAGGCTTGGGGGACCTCTCGCACTGCAAAGAGCAAGGGTTCGAGCCATTTATCCCAGTTACGCGCGTCCTCACATACAAATTTTTTAATTATGTTTTTAAGGGTGCGATTAAACCGTTCCACTAAACTGTCCGTTTGTGGGTGATACACGCTGGTGCGGATCGGCTTAATACCTAATAACCCATACAGTTTGTTCAGTGTTCGTGACATAAACGAGGTGCCTTGATCAGTCAGAATCTCTTTCGGGATTCCAACTCGGGAGATGACGCGGAAGAGTGCCTCCGCTATACTGCGTGCTGAGATATTGCGAAGAGGCACTGCTTCCGGGTATCGCGTTGCATAGTCCACTAGAACTAATATAAAGCGGTACCCTCGTGTTGACCGATCTAATGGCCCGACGAGATCCATCCCAATTCTTTCGAACGGGGTCTCGATTAATGGTAGAGGGCGCAAAGGCACTTTTGGGATGGCCGCTGGATTTACTAACTGGCATTCGCAGCACGCCGTACACCACCTACAGACATCGCCGCGAATCCCCGGCCAATAGAATCGGGCCATTATTCGGGCTAGTGTTTTATCCTGCCCTAAGTGTCCAGCCATGGGATTAAAGTGAGCCGCCTGGAATACCAATTCCCGGCGTCTCTTCAGAATTAAAAGCTGCGTGACTCGCTCTTTAGTTTGAGTGTCCTGCGTCACTCGGTATAATCTATCCTTCATAATCGCGAAGTAGGGGAAGGATGGGGTGGCGTTCAGCTGGAGCATTTGACCATCCATTACTCTCACTTGGTCAAACGCATGCCACAGAGTCTCGTCTCGCGACTGCTCTAATGGGAAATCCGCGAGGGATTCCCCAATAGAGAGAGGAGGAGCTGGCGGCTCCTCACCCTGACGCAGAGATGATGTAGATGGCTCTGTGACAGCTGCTCCCACCAAAGCGACACCGGGACCTCCCCCTGTCAAATGGCAGGACCCACTCTTTACTAAGTGTGTCATTAAATCCCGAAATCCCGGCCAATCAGTCCCCAAAATTAAAGAGTGGGTAAGTCGAGGATTAACCGCCGCCTTCACTATAAATTTTTCCCCTCGGAAAAAAATGTAGACTGACACTAAAGGGTAGTTGTGAACATCCCCATGCACACACAACACCTTCACCAATTGTGCTCCCCCCAATGCTTCGTCTTGCACCAGACTTTGGTGGATTGAGGTCTGATTACAGCCAGAATCCACCAATGCCTGATATGTATCCCCTTGGATACTCACCGGTATGCGATACACTCTGGCCCGATCGAGGGCGGCTCCTGGCGCGTTGGGGATCCGAACGACTGCGCCCACCTCCATTACCGAGCACTGCTGTTGGAGGTGGCCCGGTTCCCCGCAGCGCCAGCAAACCGGCCTGGGCTTCCTCTCTGCACTAGTGCTCTGGGGCTCACTCACCTGAGGGGGGGGAGAGACAGACACAGAAGGGAGACACGGAAGGGCACCGCGGGCCGACTGAGGTGGCACCGGCCCCAGCCTCCACGGTGGGGGAATGGTGCGAGGAGAAGACACAGGAGGAGGGGAGAGAGAGAGAGAGGAGAGAAGAGAAGGGGTCGTCTGCTGTCCTGCCGTCGGGACAGCCGCCAGATGATCCTCCGCCAGCTCGATTGCCTGATCCAGCGATGCCGGGCGGTGGCACTGGACCCACTCTGCGGTTCCCGCTGGTAAACGCGCGACGAACTGTTCCAGTACCACCTGGTCGATGAGTCCCTTGGCGTCACAGCTGTCGGCCCTCAACCACCGCCAGCAGGCGTCCCAGAGTTGCTGGCCAAACGCGAACGGCCGGCCGACTTCCTCCAAGTGCAGAGCGCGGAAACGCTGATGTTGTTGCTCCGGGGTACGTCCCACCCGCTGGAGGACGGCCTGGCGAAGGTCCACGTAGGCCAGCCGGCGGTCGGCGGGGAGCTGTAGCGCGGCCAGCTGCGCCTCTCCCGTTTGCAGGGGGAGGAGGCGCGCCGTGCACTGTTCCACCGGCCACCCCGAGGTCTCTGCTACCTGCTCAAAGAGCGTGAAGAATGCCTCGGGGTCGTCCTGCGGGCCCATCTTCGTGAGGGTTTCGGCACCACTGTAGCAGTTCGTGTAGGTGGGTGGAGCACAGAAGGACGGCAGGACAGAACTGGTTTCACAAAACTCTCGTTTATTAAGCTTTTCAGTTTTTATCGCTATTCCCACACACTCAGACACATGTACACACATCAGCCGTCTGGTTGTGGAGAGAGCCCCCTCTCCTCTCGCTCTCTCCCCTTAAATAGGGCACGGTTACTGGGAAGACACACAAACACATTAATTAACAACAGGTGTAGTGATACTGCCACTTACCTTCCCCGACTCCACCCTCCTGTCACAGACCGATGCTAGACCACGCCTCTGCTGCCACAGTCAATCTCACCTGTATAACAGAGGGGCACAGCTAAGGGAATTTGCACCGGGAAATAAAGTCCTCATTTTACTGCCCACCTCAAGCTCAAAATTACTTGCCAAATGGCAAGAGCCCTTTGAGGTTACATGGCAAAATGGGGAGGTCAACTATGAGGTCAAGCATCCAGATAGAGGTGATACATGTCAAATTTACCACCTCAGTCTCCTGAAACCATGGGATGAGGAGGTTCCTGTGGCTCTGGTGATGGTAGTTCTGGAGAGGATGGAGCTGGGACCAGAGGCAAGTCTAAAAATTGCAGCCCAAATCACCCTGGTTCCCTGTGGAGACCACCTCTCACCGTCCCAGACAGCACAGGTTATTAGGTTGCAGGAGGAATTCTGCGATATGTTCTCGCCCCTCTTGGGTCATACTGACCTCATAGAACACCACACTGAGACTCCCCCAGGGGTGGTGGTGCACAGCCGCCTGTATCAGCTCCCTGAGCACAAGAAAAATGTGGTTTGGGATGAACTCCAGGCTATGCTTAAGATGGAGGTAATGGAAGAGTCACACAGTGACTGCAGCAACCCGGTGATTCTGGTTCCCAAGACCAACAGGTTGGTCCGGTTCTGTGTGGACTATAGAAAAGTCAACATGGTGTCTAAATTTGATGCATATCCAATGCCTCGCATTGATGAACCGCTCAATCAGTTAAGCGTGGCTTGCTTTTATTTGACACTGGATTTAACTAAGGTATATTGGCAGATCCCCTTGACTCCATGAGAAAACAGCCTTTTCCACTCCGTTTGGGTTACACCACTTTGTCACCTTTCCTTTCAGGTTGTCTGGAGCCCCAGCAATATTTCAGTGTCTCATGGACCGAATTCTCCGTCCCCACAATGCATATGCAGCGGCCTATCTAGATGATATAATCATTTATAGTAATGATTGGGAGTGGCATGTGCAACATCTCAGGGTGGCCCTGAGGTCGCTGAGGCACACTGGGCTCACAACAACCCTGAAAAAGTGTTCAATTGGACTAGTGGAAGTACAGCATTTGGGTGTCCACTTGGGTCATGGGTAGGTGCATTGCCAAATTGATAAGACTGCAGCAATTGGGGCCTGCCCAAGACCTAAGACCAAGTGCTGTACATCACCCACAAGCTCTCCATGCGAGAGTCAAAGTCCAGCACCATAGAAAAGGAGTGTCTGGCAATCAAGTGGGTGGTCCACACTCTCTGGTATTACCTGCTTGGATATCCATTCACCCTCTGGGCCGACCATGCCCTGCTCCAGTGGCTCCGCCGCATGAAGGATGCCAACGTGTGCATCACTCGTTGGTATCTGCTCCTTCAACCCTTTAAATTCAAGGTGGTCCACAGGCTGGGGGTGCAGATGGTGGTGGTGGATTACCTTTCCCACCAGGAGGGGGAGTAAGCTGCAGGCCAGATGGCTCCCTGGCCTGAGTCAGGCGGTGGGCGTATATGGCAGCAAGGGTGCAGTCGAGCGTTGGTTGTGAACAACAAGGAGTCAGATTGAACCAGTTGGTAATGTGTGACAAGGTGCACCTGTGTCTAATTACTGGCTGTCTATTAACCTGTGTCTGTGTGTGTCTTTCAGACAGCCAGGAACAAGAAAGAGAGAGAGCGAGCTGTGTTTCCCAACACGTGTGGTGCCTGTGTCTAGGGGTTAATTATTGCACTGAAAAATGGGAAAAGTAATAAACACACACCTGTTCTGAAGCCTGCTCCCAATTCCTCTGTTTCCCAAACATCAGAGAGTTGTTACAAAGCTTAAATGTGGAATCATCTGACCACAGCACGTTTCCACTGTTTGCAGTCCATCCGAGATAAGCCCAGAGAAATCAGTGGTGTTTCTGCATAGAATTGATGAATTGCTTCCTCCTTGCATAATATCGTTTCAGGTTGCATTGCTGGATGCAGCGGCGGACTGTGTTAAGTGACAACAGTTTTCCGAAGTACTCCCAAGCCCACATGGCTATATTTGTCACATTAGCATGACAGTTTCTCAGGCAGTGTTGCCTGAGGCCTCGAAGGTCACGCACATTCAACAGTGGTTTCCGACCTTGCCCTTTACACACCAAGAGGTCTCCAAATTTCCTGAATCTTTTTACAATATTATGTACTACAGATTTTTAAAGACCCAGAATCTTACACTGAGAAATGTTCTTTTTGGATTGACTAAACATTCTCTCACAAATTTTGGCACAAAGGCTCATTCTTGCTTGCAAAGAC
Source organism: Neoarius graeffei (assembly GCF_027579695.1). Taxonomy (NCBI): domain Eukaryota; kingdom Metazoa; phylum Chordata; class Actinopteri; order Siluriformes; family Ariidae; genus Neoarius; species Neoarius graeffei. The sequence continues at coordinate 29,879,488 of NC_083571.1, read as the reverse complement.
TGAGCCTTTGGTGCATGCTCCTTTTATACCCAATCATGTTACAAATTAACATGCTGATTGTGCAATCTTCCAAAATGATGTTACTTGAATATCCTATAAACTTTGCAGTGTTAGTCTGCCTCTGTCCAAACTTTTTTTGAGTGTGCTACAGGCATCAAATTCTAACTTCATTGATATTTAAAAAATACAAGTAAGTTGGTCAGGAAAAAACTGCTGAAATTCATTTCTTTGTCCTTTTGTCAGTTAAATAAAGGTTCGCCTGAATTAACAAATCACAGATTTTTGTTTTTACTGCAAATTTTTTTTACTGTTTTTATAGAAAATATCCCAAATTTTCTTGAAATCGGGTGATTATTAAAATTAATAATAAATTGATTGTATGATCACAATTACAGTAAACAAGTAAATACAGTGAAATTGAAAATGATTTAATTAGGTTTTTATTGCTAAGCCAGGGTATATGCAGGAATCCTGGAGTTGAATTTACTACCTTCACCATATTTTTTACTACCAGCACAACATCGGGCAGCGGCCTTTTTTTTTGGGGGGGGGGGGGGGGGTCCTAACCATAATCCTTAGCCCTACCCTAAGGTCAACTTGACACGTCTTAAAACAAATGACACAGGACAACAGTGATTAACATTAATAAACATTTAATAAAATGTGTCATATTACTCACACACAGACAGACTAAAGTGGTGAATTTCTCTCTTAAAGGAGCAACTGATGTCATCAAAAGAGGTAACTTGTAACAATAACCTATAGGGTTTACCCTGTGGACTCAAGAACTGTTCAAAGAGTCCAAAGAGTGGTAATGGGTGGTAACCATTGTTATTAATTGATTGATAAAAGATCAGATAAAAGTTTGAACAGTTTTGAACATGTCCCAAAATAAATGTGAAATAAATTTGACAACAACTTTACCTGCATTCATCAGCTGATAACTTACGCTGGCAGATTAAGTGAGCAAGGGAGAGAGTAAAAAAGGGAGAGAGAGAGAGAGAGAGAGAGAGAGAGGGAGGGAGTAGAGAAGAGAGAGAGGGAGAAGGAGGGGTGGAGCATTGAGATGGTAGAGAAGAGGATAGTGGTGGAAGAATAAATACACAGACACACACGTAGAGAGAGGGAGAAAAGAGATAAGGGAAGAAAGATGAATGGAAAGGAAGGGAGAGAATAAGAAGAGGGGCAAAATTGTGTGATTGAGAGAGGAGAGAGGCACAGTCACAAAAGCCTCAGTTGTGCGGACTTCTCTTCAATCCTTTCCTCCAAATGACGAAGTTCTTCTTTTTTTCTTTCTGTCTTCTGCGAAGTGTGTTGGACTTGGTGATAAGTTCAGCCATTTTGGATCCGGCCTTTCCCTCAGCTTGCTCGGCCAACTTGTCTGCGTCATTTTGAAGTGACTCACAGACACTGCTTAGTACCTCACGCTGGGTTCTGAGGTCCAAGAGCTCATCCTCAGCTGCCTTCCTCTTCAGAGAATGTGCAGCAGTCTCTTTTTTCTTTCTTTCATTATCCAGGTACAGTCTATACTGAGATCTTGCAGATGATGCTGAGGCAAGGAGCTCCTTTGTCAGAGGTACTTTTAAAACACCCCCACAATTGCTGATCCGGTCACAGACTAATCGCAGTGATTCCAACGATTCATCCTGGAGGTTGCATGTTTCCACCTCTTTGTTGACTGAAAATCCTCTTTCAACTGTGGCTTGGCCATGGGACAGAAGGAGGAGGCTCTTGCAAAACTGTAGTAAGTCAGGGTAAGGCGTGCTGAGAGTTGTGTAGAGAAACACATCAAGCCGCTCCTTCATTGGTTTAAAGGACAGGAAACATTCACCTCTTCCTTCCACTGAGCTCAGGGATGCAAACTGCTGAATGATAACATCACCTATAATATTGATAAAGAAAATAAGATATAAGCATTCATGACATTTAATGCATTGCAGTCTGCTTAGCTGCCTATTACAATATAGAATATCTCAGCTTTTCATACAGTGGGGCAAAAAAGTATTTAGTCAGTCACCAATTGTGCAAGTTCTCCCACTTAAAAAGATGAGAGAGGCCTGTAATTTTCATCATAGGTATACCTCAACTATGAGAGACAAAATGAGAAAAAAAAAATCCAGAAAATCACATTGTCTGATTTTTAAAGAAGTTATTTGCAAATTATGGTGGAAAATAAGTATTTGGTCAATAACAAAAGTTCATCTCAATACTTTGTTATATACCCTTTGGTGGCAATGACAGAGGTCAAACGTTTTCTGTAAGTCTTCACAAGGTTTTCACACACTGTTGCTGGTATTTTGGCCCATTCCTCCATGCAGAGCTCCTCTAGAGCAGTGATGTTTTGGGGCTATCGTTGGGCAACACGGACTTTCAACTCCCTCCAAAGACTTTCTATGAGGTTGAGATCTGGAGACTGGCTAGGCCACTCCAGGACCTTGAAATGCTTCTTACGAAGCCACTCCTTCGTTGCCCGAGCGGTGTGTTTGGGATCATTGTCATGCTGAAAGACCCAGCCACGTTTCATCTTCAATGCCCTTGCTGATGGAAGGAGGTTTTCACTCAAAATCTCACAATACATGGTCCCATTCATTCTTTCCTTTACACGGATCAGTCGTCCTGGTCCCTTTGCAGAAAAACAGCCCCAAAGCATGATGTTTCCACCCCCATGCTTCATAGTAGGTATGGTGTTCTTTGGATGCAACTCAGCATTCTTTCTCCTCCAAACACGACAAGTTGAGTTTTTACCAAAAAGTTCTATTTTGGTTTCATCTGACCATATGACATTCTCCCAATCCTCTTCTGGATCATCCAAATGCTCTCTAGCAAACTTCAGACGGGCCCGGACATGTACTGGCTTAAGCAGGGGGACACGTCTGGCACTGCAGGATTTGAGTCCCTGGAGGCATAGTGCGTTACTGATGGTAGCCTTTGTTACTTTGGTCCCAGCTCTCTGCAGGTCATTCACTAGGTCCCCCTGTGTGGTTCTGGGATTTTTTGCTCACTGTTCTTGTGATCATTTTGACCCCACGGGGTGAGATCTTGCGTGGAGCCCCAGATCGAGGGAGATTATCAGTGGTCTTGTATGTCTTCCATTTTCTAATAATTGCTCCCACAGTTGATTTCTTCACACCAAGCTGCTTACCTATTGCAGATTCAGTCTTTCCAGCCTGGTGTAAGTCTACAATTTTGTTTCTGGTGTCCTCTGATAGCTCTTTGGTCTTGGCCATAATGGAGTTTGGAGTGTGACTGTTTGAGGTTGTGGACAGGTGTCTTTTATACTGATAATGAGTTCAAACAGGTGCCATTAATACAGGTAACGAGTGGAGGACAGAGGAGCCTCTTAAAGAAGAAGTTACAGGTCTGTGAGAGCCAGAAATCTTGCTTGTTTGTAGGTGACCAAATACTTATTTTACCGAGGAATTTACCAATTAATTCATTAAAAATCCTACAATGTGATTTCCTGGATTCTTTCCCCCCATTCTGTCTCTCATAGTTGAAGTGTACCTATGATGAAAATTACAGGCCTCTCATCTTTTTAAGTGGGAGAACTTGCACAATTGGTGGCTGACTAAATACTTTTTTGCCCCACTGTAACTGAAAATCTCAAAAGGTATGATATTTTCCTTCACCACAACGTTGTTAGGTCCTTTTAGATTTGCTCCCCTCTTTCTCTCTCTGTCAGTATCCTCATCTGATGTCATGTGTATTATTAACTGCAAGGCACACACATACACAAACACACATCATCATCCACCACACGCACTTATGTGAAAACATTTCGTGCGCTGCTCATTGAATCTCACATGCACGAGTAGCCTAGTTCAGAAGATTTTAACGCGTCTATCGGTTGACTGGATGGAAACGTCAGTAGGCTACTATATTTTCACTTTAGGCTATGCAATATTTTTTGGATTGAGAAGCCTGGGTCAAATATCAAAACAAGCTGGAACAAATATTTCCTTCAGATAAGGCGGAACACTGTACTTTGAACTATGACATTAGGATGATTGTCCTTGCTTTATTCACAATACCCTTGCCCTGCCCATTTACCTTCGAAACGGTGTTTAGCACCGTCCTCCCTTGTAAAACTAGTCACAGTATGAAGATCAACCGAGAGGTATGAAAATCAATGTCGTTACTTTCGTTTTGACGGTTCCTCAGCTCTCCGCTTAGCCTCATAACCTATGCCTATTTGAAGAGTTTAAAACTAGCGCTGTGATTGGTTGAAGTCTTCTTTTATCTACACGTTGCTGGTCAATGCGGTTACACCCATAGACGAGTTGCCTAGTGCGCGAATGCACAGACAGTTGAACCGGAATATTAAAGATCTTTGAACTCAAAGCCATCAATGGCTTTTTGTGTATTTTGAAGTGTTAAATCGTAGCAGCGTAGTTTGATGTCTAAATGCGTATCTGCTACGCAAAATATGTAAAGGTTGGCAGGTCTGGATGTGTGGATTTTTTTTCTAAACTTCAAGAGACAGGAAAAAAAGAGGCTACTGAGGAAATGACTGTTTATACACTCTATGGCCAAAAGTACGTGGACACCTGACCATGATGCCCATATATGGTTGTTTCCCAAACTGCAGCCACAAAGTTGGAAACATCCAGTCATTGAGAATGTCTTCGTATGGTGTGCCATTACAATTTCCCTTCACTGGCACTGAGGCGCAAACCTGTTCCAGCATGATGATGCCCTTGTGCGCACACTGGGTCCATGAAGACATGGTTTGCCAATGTTAGTGTGGAACAACTCAAATGTCCTGCACTTGACCCTTGACCTCACCAACTTCACGCTAGGACTTCTTGCCCAACCTCTTGTGTCCTTGTGGCTCGAAAGTCCTTCCTGCACCATATGGTGAATAGGGCAGCACTGATCTCCGTTTCTATAGCCCTCAGTCTCTCACATAGCTAGGGTTACAGTGGGGGGCTGATCCTCTGGTAACCGTGAGAGTTTGACTCCCCACTCGCATCTGTATTGCAGCGTGTCTTGCCAGACGGCAGTAGGTACCATTTTTATGATGGTCTTTGGTATGTCCAAACCACGAGTAGAACTCGCGATCTCCCGATCGAGAGGCGGACACACTAACCACTAGGCCAACTCACGGTCAAATAGGCACAAATCCCTCCAGTCATGACTAAATCTGGAATGGGATGTTCAATAAGCACATATGAGTGTTACAGTCAGGTGGCACGGTGGTGTAGTGGTTAGCACTGTCACCTTACAGCAAGAAGGTCCTGGGTTCGAGCCCCGTGGCCAGTGAGGGCCTTTCTGTGTGGAGCTTGCATGCTCTCCACGTGTTCACGTGGGTTTCCTCCGGGTGCTCTGGTTTCCCCCACAGTCCAAAGGCATGCAGGTTAGGTTAACTGGTGACTCTAAATTGACCGTAGGTGTGAATGTGAGTGTGAATGGCTGTTTGTGTCTCTGTGTCAGCCCTGTGATGACCTGGCGACTTGTCCAGGGTGTACCCCGCCTCTCACCCATAGTCAGCTGGGATAGGCTCCAGCTTGCCTACGACCCTGTAGAACAGGATAAGCGGCTACAGATAATGGATGGATGGATGGATGGATGGATGGATGGATGGATGGAGTGTTACAGTCAGCTGTCCACAAACATTTGGGCATATTGTGTCGCTAATAGAACCGAAGTGAAAACAGGAACTAATTTGTCTCTGTGGACATTCCACAACATTAAAAGTAGTAATAAACAGATTTAAAGAAGTGTTGAAAAATTGCTATGGTATAAGAAGATTAAAACACTTCAGAATGTGCTGTTATAGGAAAACAATCACTTTCAGTGTGGTAACAATGACTCTACGTCTAATTTACTGAAATGTACACTTGAACAAATTATATATATATATATATATATATCATCTCTCATCTCATTATCTCTAGCCGCTTTATCCTTCTACAGGGTCGCAGGCAAGCTGGAGCCTATCCCAGCTGACTACAGGCGAAAGGCGGGGTACACCCTGGACAAGTCGCCAGGTCATCACAGGGCTGACACATAGACACAGACAACCATTCACACTCACATCTACGGTCAATTTAGAGTCACCAGTTAACCTAACCTGCATATCTTTGGACTGTGGGGGAAACCGGAGCACCCGGAGGAAACCCACGCGGACACGGCGAGAACATGCAAACTCCACACAGAAAGGCCCTCGCCGGCCACGGGGCTCGAACCCAGGACCTTCTTGCTGTGAGGCGACAGCGCTAACCACTACACCACCATGCCGCCCATATATATATATATATATATATATATATATATATTTTTTTTTTATAAAGCATATACGCAGAGCCATGGCCTCATTTTCGTTTATAAATGCCTTGAACTTATAGGCCTTAATGACCTTGACATCCGTAACGTCATAGCAGGAAGTCTATTGGTCTCATCGCCATTTCCGCTATACTAAAACACAGCTGACTGCAACTCTGATCCTCCATTTTGAGCCAATTTATCGCCATGCCACGTAAATGTGTTGCTGGCAGGTACAGCAACATGACAGAAGCTGGATTTATGTTGCATTCATGGCCCAAGAATGTTCAAACTGCAAAGATTCGGACACGTTTTACAAGAAGTTCACGGGCACATTGGGCGCCTATGAAGTGGTCTCTCCTCTGCACATTTTACTGAAGACTTGTACGAGACCTCTGATCTATTGAGGAGCATTGGCTATAAGCCCGTATTGAAAGAGGATGCAGTACCAACAATTAAAGGAAAAGAAAACAAGAAAAGTATTTATTTATTTATTTATTTTTAAAAGGAAAGTTCAGTTGCACCAATCCTCCCGGAGTGAGCCGAGGGTTGTTGCTAAAGCCCGGGATGGAACGGGACGTGACATATCGCTTGGGCAGTGACCTCTCCATGGTTGTTGCTAAATCCGGTGACGTCCCGTTCCATCCCGGGTTTTAGTAATTGCCTGAGCTGAACAGTAATGGCGGAGTACTCCGTATGGACAAAATAGAGAATGAGTGGCACAGCTGTCTTATTTCTAAACTGGATATTGCTGCCATCTCGCCCTTATGTGGAAGAAGTGAATGAATGGAGAACTGAACGAACAACTGAAAGTCAGACTGTTTCAAAACAATCAGCCACAAGGTCGGCCTTCGAGAAGTGAGAACACAGACGGGTAAGCTCCGACTCTCACTTGGATATAAAACAACAAAAACACGTTGTTTACCTGCATTTAGATTAAATAATACATGTAACTTGTATTGTGTGTTTAAGTTAGTGGTATAAGATTATTTAATTTGCTTCAGAATGTGATTGTCTCAGTTCATCTGATTATTTAATTAGCCTTTTACGTTTTATCAGTGAAAATGCATGCATGTACATGTATGTTACATAGGTTATAACACCTATCCTGTTTTAATGAGTCAACCCACAATCAATGAAGTCAAATCAGTCTTAGTTGAACAAGTCGGTAATGGGATTTCTTACTTTCACCATAAATTTTTATTTATACAACTTTGGTCTATAGCTGTCAAAGGCCTCGGCCTTAAAACCGGTTACCCCAGTGATGTCACGCACTCAGAGCTGGCTGGCTCAGCGGGGCAGCTCGAATGCCAACTTTGTGGTCGATTTTAAATCTCAAAAAAAAAATTTGTTATTCCCATTTATGCAGCATATAAGAGTCAAGGATGGAGATACTATCCACTCAGAAATTTATTTAAAAATAAAGGTTCTGCATATCTGCTATAAATATGAATATAATAGGAGCCCTGTGATGATCTGGCGACTTGTCCAGGGTGTACCCCGCCTCTCGCCCATAGTCAGCTGGGATAAGCTCCAGCTTGCCTGCAACCCTGTAGAACAGGATAAGCAGCTACAGATAATGGATGGATGGATGGATGGATGGATGGATGGATGGATATAATTGGCAATAATCTTTGCAGTTTTTTTTTTAACATGAGAGTATTTTTATCATGGTTTCAGTTGTTTTACACTTTAAAAAGCAGACAGACACAGAAATAATCCCAGTTTTTTGTGCAGTGGTCATTGTTGTATCATGCACCTATTTGTCTCATTTCAGGAAAAATGTCTGTGAAGATTTTCAGTCATCCAGGTCATAATAAACTGTGGGTAGTAAAAGAGAGCAACTGTATATTGGGGAAACAAAATAACCGCTTCACAGGTGCATGGCTCAACACAGGAGAGCCAGTTCCTCAGGCCAGGACTCTGCTGTCCATCTTCATCTTAACAACAGAGGACACTCATTTCAGGATTGCAACGTACACATTTTAGCCAGAGAGGATCGTTGGTATGAGCGAGGAGTTAAAGAAGCCATTTTTGTCAACCTGGAACGGCCATCACTGAACAGAGGTGGGGGTCTAAGACACCATTTATCAGCCACCTACAATGCAGTCCTTGGCACACTTCCCAGACAACTGAATGCACACCAAAACCCAGCTGTTTTCAGTGACTCACAGGAGGACAGAGAGAACGAACAACCCATTGATCACCCCAACAACTCTCTAGGCCAGGGGTTTTCAAAGTGTGGGAGAGTCAGCCCCCCCTCAGAGAGCAAATAAACAACAGCACCCCCCTCTTACAATTTTTGTTGTTGCTATACTTAATGTTCCATTCGTATCTCATCTCATTATCTGTAGCCGCTTTATCCTGTTCTACAGGGTCGCAGGCAAGCATGAGCCTATCCCAGCTGACTACGGGCGAAAGGCTGGGTACACCCTGGACAAGTCGCCAGGTCATCACAGGGCTGACACATAGACACAGACAACCATTCACACTCTCATTCACACCTACAGTCAATTTAGAGTCACCAGTTAACCTAACGTGCATGTCTTTGGACTGTGGGGGAAACCGGAGCACCCGGAGGAAACCCACACGGACACGGGGAGAACATGCAAACTCCACACAGAAAGGCCCTCGCCGGCCACGGGGCTCGAACCCAGGACCTTCTTGCTGTGAGGCGACAGCGCTAACCACTACACCACCGTGCCGCCCATATATATATATATATATATATATATATATATACACACTTTTTTAAAGCATATACACAGAGCCATGGCCTCACTTTCGTTTATAAATGCGTTGAACTTATAGGCCTTAATGACCTTGACATCCGTAATGTCATAACAGGAAGTCTATCGGTCTCATCGCCATTTCCGCTATACTAAAACACAGAGCTGACTGCAACTCTGATCCTCCATTTTGAGCTAATTTATCGCCATGCCACGTAGATGTGTTGCTGGCTGGTGCAGCAACATGACAGAAGCTGGATTTATGTTGTATTCATGGCCCAAGAATGTTCAAACTGCAAAGATTCGGACACGTTTTACAAGAAGTTCACGGGCACATTGGGCGCCTATGAAGTGGTCTCTCCTCTGCACATTTTACTGAAGACTTGTACGAGACCTCTGATCTATTGAGGAGCATTGGCTATAAGCCCGTATTGAAAGAGGGTGCAGTACCAACAATTAAAGCAAAAGAAAACAAGAAAAGTATTTATTTTATTTATTTATTTTTAAAAGGAAAGTTCAGTTGCACCAATCCTCCCGGAGTGAGCTGAGGGTTGTTGCTAAAGCCCGGGATGGAACGGGACGTGACATATCGCTTGGGCAGTGACCTCTCCATGGTTGTTGCTAAATCCGGTGACGTCCCGTTCCATCCCGGGTTTTAGTAATTGCCTGAGCTGAACAGTAATGGCGGAGTACTCCGTATGGACAAAATAGAGAATGAGTGGCGCAGCCGTCTTATTTCTAAACTGGATATTGCTGCCATCTCGCCCTTACATGGAAGAAGTGAATGAATGGAGAACTGAACGAACAACTGAAAGTCAGACTGTTTCAAAACAATCGGCCACAAGCTCGGCCTTCGAGAAGCGAGAGCACAGACGGGTAAGCTCCGACTCTCACTTGGATATAAAACAACAAAAACATGTTGTTTACCTGCATTTAGATTAATACATGTAACTTGTATTGTGTGTTTAAGTTAGCGGTATAAGATTATTTAATTTGCTTCAGAATGTGATTGTCTCAGTTCATCTGATTATTTAATTAGCCTTTTACGTTTTATCAGTGAAAATGCATGCATGTACATGTATGTTACATAGGTGATAACACCTATCCTGTTTTAATGAGTCAACCCACAATCAATGAAGTCAAATCAGTCTTAGTTGAGCAAGTCGGTAACGGGATTTCTTACTTTCACCATACAACCCCGATTCCAAAAAAGTTGGGACAAAGTACAAATTGTAAATTAAAACGGAATGCAATGATGTGGAAGTTTCAAGATTCCATATTTTATTCAGAATAGAACATAGATGACATATCAAATGTTTAAACTGAGAAAATGTATCATTTAAAGAGAAAAATTAGGTGATTTTAAATTTCATGACAACAACACATCTCAAAAAAGTTGGGACAAGGCCATGTTTACCACTGTGAGACATCCCCTTTTCTCTTTACAACAGTCTGTAAACATCTGGGGACTGAGGAGACAAGTTGCTCAAGTTTAGGGATAGGAATGTTAACCCATTCTTGTCTAATGTAGGATTCTAGTTGCTCAACTGTCTTAGGTCTTTTTTGTCGTATCTTCCGTTTTATGATGCACCAAATGTTTTCTATGGGTGAAAGATCTGGACTGCAGGCTGGCCAGTTCAGTACCTGGACCTTTCTTCTACGCAGCCATGATGCTGTAATTGATGCAGTATGTGGTTTGGCATTGTCATGTTGGAAAATACAAGGTCTTCCCTGAAAGAGACATCGTCTGGATGGGAGCAAATGTTGCTCTAGAACCTGGATATACCTTTCAGCATTGATGGTGTCTTTCCAGATGTGTAAGCTGCCCATGCCACACGCACTAATGCAACCCCATACCATCAGAGATGCAGGCTTCTGAACTGAGCGCTGATAACAACTTGGGTCGTCCTTCTCCTCTTTAGTCCGAATGACACGGCGTCCCTGATTTCCATAAAGAACTTCAAATTTTGATTCGTCTGACCACAGAACAGTTTTCCACTTTGCCACAGTCCATTTTAAATGAGCCTTGGCCCAGAGAAGACGTCTGCGCTTCTGGATCATGTTTAGATACGGCTTCTTCTTTGAACTATAGAGTTTTAGCTGGCAACGGCGGATGGCACGGTGAATTGTGTTCACAGATAATGTTCTCTGGAAATATTCCTGAGCCCAGTTTGTGATTTCCAATACAGAAGCATGCCTGTATGTGATGCAGTGCCGTCTCAGGGCCCGAAGATCACAGGCACCCAGTATGGTTTTCCGGCCTTGACCCTTACGCACAGAGATTCTTCCAGATTCTCTGAATCTTTTGATGACATTATGCACTGTAGATGATATGTTCAAACTCTTTGCAATTTTACACTGTCGAACTCCTTTCTGATATTGCTCCACTATTTGTCGGCACAGAATTAAGGGTATTGGTGATCCTCTTCCCATCTTTACTTCTGAGAGCTGCTGCCACTCCAAGATGCTCTTTTTATACCCAGTCATGTTAATGACCTATTGCCAATTGACCTCATGAGTTGCAATTTGGTCCTCCAGCTGTTCCTTTTTTGTACCTTTAACTTTTCCAGCCTCTTATTTCCCTGTCCAAACTTTTTTGAGATGTGTTGCTGTCATGAAATTTCAAATGAGCCAATATTTGGCATGAAATTTCAAAATGTCTCACTTTCGACATTTGATATGTTGTCTATGTTCTACTGTGAATACAATATCAGTTTTTGAGATTTGTAAATTATTGTATTCCGTCTTTATTTACAATTTGTACTTTGTCCCAACTTTTTTGGAATCGGGGTTGTACATTTTTATTTATATGACTTTGGTCTATAGCTGTCAAAGGCCTCGGCCTTAAAACCGGTTACCCCAGTGATGTCACGCACTCAGGGCTGGCTGGCTCAGCGGTGCAGCTCGAATGCCAACTTTGTGGTCGATTATAAATCTCAAAAAAAAAATTTTGTTATTCCCATTTATGCAGCATACAAGAGTCAAGGATGGAGATACTATCCACTCAGAAATTTATTTAAAAATAAAAGTTCTGCATATCTGCTATAAATATGAATATAATAGGAGCCCTGTGATGATCTGGCGACTTGTCCAGGGTGTACCCCGCCTCTCGCCCATAGTCAGCTGGGATAAGCTCCAGCTTGCCTGCAACCCTGTAGAACAGGATACGCAGCTACAGATAATGGATGGATATAATAGGCAATAATCTTTGCAGTTTTTTTTTTAAACATGAGAGTATTTTTTATCATGGTTTCAGTTGTTTTACACTTTAAAAAGCAGACAGACACAGAAATAATCCCAATTTTTTGTGCAGTGGTCATTGTTGTATCATGTAGGGGAGAGTGGGGTAAGATGAGCCACTTTTTACATTTTTCATCATAACTACATGTTAAAGCCATTTTTGCTTCCAGTCTACACACCATACCAAATTTCAAAGTGTACTGTTACTATCTGAGCAAAACATAATTGATAAGCTCTTATGGTTAGAGTGATATTACCTCTTGAAAAAAAAAATGTCAAGTGGCTCAACTTACCCCATGCACAGGGTAAGATGAGCCACTGTGTGGGGTAAATTGAGCCAACACAAAACATGTTAGGTTAACAAAGTAAACAACTTTTATTATTAGAAATGCAATCAATGAATCAAGTCAAGTCAATCAAGTGGGGGATAGGGCCGTTGCATAAAGAAGGGGAGATGAAGAGAGAGGTGATAGAACGAGATGGGATAGGGAGGGATAGATAGATGGATAGAGAGAGATATATGCGTAGATAGATAGAAAGAGGGATGGTTAGAGAGGGAATGAGAGATATACTATATTATAGAAATTACTAAAACAGTAGAACAGTGCCAAAAGAATCTTATTTCTTTCAGTAGGTTAAAACATTGCTAAAACATGCAGCAATCATTCCATCAATCATTCAATCATTTCATCATTATTCAATGTTCCAAGCGTTCAAATGGCAAGGGAACACCATTTGCCTCTCCCTCCGTGCTGTCCCCCCAACAGTAAAGGGGCGGGGCAATTTTTTCACAATATCCTGTCTTGACAGGACAGCCTCATCTTTCTCTTTGAAGACAAAGGTTGGCTTTCTTGCAGAGCCATGGCATGACCGGCTTCTTTTGAGAAATCTTGCCTCTATTTCGAAGACATCCAATTTGATTATCTGGCCAATGAAGAAATGCACTTTCTTTTTCCCCGTGAATTTTGCCACAACATAATCCCCCACATCGAACAACTGGTCTTCCTCATCTGATGTCATATATATATATATATATATATATATATATATATATATATATATATATGTTGTTGTCATATATGACCAGTAAATGTGAAAACTTAAGTGTCATCCATATTGGGTAAGCTCAGCCACCAATGGGGTAAGTTGAGCCAGTGGCTCAACTTGCCCCACATCTAATGGCTCATCTTACCCCATGGCCACCATTTTGTAGAAAAATGCTAATAAAGGGGATTAGGCTAATCAAAATTATTTTTATTAGCATTCATATCATAGCTTAGAAAGCCACTAACTTAGCCCTAATGTGTCTAAATATTATTCTACTTTTGTCTTCTCTAAATCATCTTCACTGTGGACAAACATGGAATTGACTTAGAAAGCACAAAAACACATTTTTATAAATATGTCCCTCACCTAGTTTGACATGTGGTGCTCCTCTCCACAAGTGTAAGTAAATGGTCCTGGCCCCCTTTGAATGTGGTCACATGGTCACATTTGTTTACTGTTTCTTAGAAACAAGGGGTGGCTCATCTTACCCCCTGGGTCATCTTACCCCACTCTCCCCTACCTATTTGTCTCATTTCAGGAAAAATGTCTGTGAAGATTTTCAGTCATCCAGGTCATAATAAACTGTGGGTGGTAAAAGAGAGCAACTGTACCGGTATATTAGGGACACAAAACAACCGCTCCACAGGCATATGGCTCAATACAGGAGAGCCAGTTCCTCAGGCCAGGACTCTGCTGTCCATCTTCATCTTAACAACAAAGGACACTCATTTCAGGATTGCAACGTACACATTTTAGCCAGAGAGGATCGTTGGTATGAGCGAGGAGTTAAAGAAGCCATTTTTGTTAACCTGGAACGGCCATCACTGAACAGAGGTGGGGGTCTAAGACACCATTTATCAGCCACCTACAATGCAGTCCTTGGCACACTTCCCAGACAACTGAATGCACACCAAAACCCAGCTGTTTTCAGTGACTCACAGGAGGACAGAGAGAACGAACAACCCATTGATCACCCCAACAACTCTCTAGGCCAGGGGTTTTCAAAGTGTGGGAGAGTCAGCCCCCCCTCAGAGAGCAAATAAACAACAGCGCCCCCCCCTTACAATTTTTGTTGTTGCTATACTTAATGTTCCATTCGTATTTTAAAAAAATTGTTGTACACATTTGTATTTTTTTCTTTTACATATTTTAAACAGGCGGCACGGTGGTGTAGTGGTTAGCGCTGTCGCCTCACAGCAAGAAGGTCCTGGGTTCGAGCCCCGGGACCGGGAGCCTTTCTGTGTGGAGTTTGCATGTTCTCCCCGTGTCCGCGTGGGTTTCCTCCGGGTGCTCCGGTTTCCCCCACAGTCCAAAGACATGCAGGTTAGGTTGACTGGTGACTCTAAATTGACCGTAGGTGTGAATGTGAGTGTGAATGGTTGTCTGTGTCTATGTGTCAGCCCTGTGATGACCTGGCGACTTGTCCAGGGTGTACCCCGCCTTTCGCCCGTAGTCAGCTGGGATAGGCTCCAGCTTGCCTGCGACCCTGTAGAAGGATAAAGCGGCTAGAGATAATGAGATGAGATATTTTAAACATCTGTGCTTTTTGAAAACCTTTTTTTACACCTTTTAAACATCTGTGCTTTTTTAAAACCTCTTTTTTACACATTTTAAACATCTGTGCTTTTTTTAAAACCTCTTTTTTACACATTTTAAACATCTGTGCTTTTTTTAAAACCTCTTTTTTTACACATTTTAAACATCTGTGCTTTTTTTAAACCTCTTTTTTTACACATTTTAAATATCTGTCCTTTTAAAACCTCTTTTTTACACATTTTAAACATCTGTGCTTTTTTAAAACATTTCTTTTTTACACATTTTAAACATCTGTGCTTTTTTTTTTTAAACAGCTTGTTTTACACATTTTAAACATCTCATAGCATCGTTAGCTAGCACCTCTTGGCAGACAACACACTGTGGAAGTGGAGAATCTTCAGATCCAGTCCATGAAAATCCAAATTTTAAATAATCGTGGTCATACTTCCTTCTTTTTTCGTTTGGCCCAGACTCTGTCTCCTCACTCACTGTAGCTTTAGGTACTAAAAATCGATCCATTTTGTCTCTGGCAAAGGCTAGCTGAAGTTCGCTAAATGTCCGCAATAGTAACTTATTCTGGTTTATTTTTCCTCACGTTGCGCTCCCCTGAAGAACTCTGGCGCCCCCTAGGGGAGGCACGCCCCACACTTTGAAAAGCCCTGCTCTAGGTCGTTCACACCCAGTGACCCACACCAACAGGAGGACTCAACAACACCATGGAACATGATGTTTGTGGATGATATTGTGATATGTGGTGAAAGTAGAAAGGAGGTTGAGTTGGGTTTGGAGAGATGGAGGTATGCATTGGAACGAAGAGGAATGAAGGTGAGCAGTAGCAAAACAGAATACATGTGCATCAATGAGAATGGGGATGAGAGTGTAGTGAAGATGCAAGGAGTAGACATAAAGAAAGTTGGTGAATTCAAGTACCTGGGGTCAACTGTTCAGGAAAATGGGGGCTGTGATAGTGAGGTGAGAAAGAGAGTGCAGGCAGGGTGGAGCAGTTGGGGAAGGATTTCGGGAGTCATTTGTGATAGGAAAGTCCCAGCAAAAGTGAAAGGTAAGATGTATAAGACAGTAGTGAGACCAGCTGTGATGTATGGATTGGAGACCGTACCCTTAGCGAAGAGACAGGTGGCAGAATTGAGGACGTTAAGGTTTGCGATGGGAGGTTGGATAAGATAAGGAACGAAAACATCAGAGGGACAGCACATGTGGAGAGCTTGGGAATTAAGCTAAGAGAGATGAGACTGAGATGGTATGGGCATATCCTGAGAAGAGATGCAGAGCATGTGGGAAGGAGAATGTTGAGGATGGAGCTGCCAGGCAAACGAAAACAAGGAAGGCCAAAGAGGAGGAGATAAATGGATGTGGTGAGAGAGGACATGACAGTGGCAGGTGTGGTAGAGAAGGATGCAGAACACAGAGAGCAATGGAGACGAAAGATCCGCTGTGGTGACCCCTAATCGGGAGCAGCCACAAGAAGAAGAAGAATTAGCCTAACCTCCATGCCTTTGGGGGAAACCGGAGCAAACCCACATGGACACAGGGAGAGCATGCAAACTCCACACAGAAAGGCACTCGCCAGCCGCTGGGATCAAACCCAGGACCTTCTTGCTGTGAGGTGACAGTGCTAACCACTACACCACCGTTAGGGTGCATCAGTTGCCCCCTAAAAATGAAAAGTTCCTCCGATCATGATGCATTTTTGTTTTTATGTTCCTTTTGGTAAGAAAACACACTGGGTGAAATATTTTGACAAAATTCAAAAGTTTAATGGTGGCACCAGGAGCTCAAAGTTATGGAAAAAGCTGCTATTTTATGACTTTTATGACAAAATTTCAATCACTTTTCTAGTACATATTCTAAATATATTATCAAGCACAGTTTGAGTTTTAGCTGTTCATTGAATCATTGTTCAACTACTTTTAAACAAACAATACAAATGTATCATCAGGCATGAAAACGGGTCGGGGTGAAAAAGGTGAGAAGGGTGCACGAGTGGTGACGTGGCCTCTGGTGTTGTTTTATTTTGTTTGGGGGGTCCTCCCCCAGAATAAATATTATAGCCTCCTTACTAAGTATACTGTATTGACATTTGCACAAGGACATACAGTACAAATACATGTAGTTATAGTGAAATTATGCCCTGGAAAAAAATGCGAATAATAGAACGAAGAAAGTGGAACACACAAGGAATAGTGATCATTTTTTCCTTTTATTTGCCTGGACCACCAGTGTCTCCATGGACCACTTTCGCCGAGTTGCCACATGTTTCAGCCTTGCCCGCTTCTCTCCTTCAGCAGTCAGTTTCTTGGCCTGCTGAGCACTGCAAGTTGCTTGACAGCCATACTTGCTCTGCTGCTGCTGCTTTTCCTCCTTGTTCACCCTCTGCTGGTGTTTGTATGTGGCTGCTGCAGAGTTAATGTTCTTGCACAATGTTCTGTCCACTTCCCCAAACTTCACGTCCTCCCTTCTAAAGCGCTGCATAGCTGTCTTCCCCCTGGACATCAGCGTGTAATTGACCTTCTGTATTGCATTAAATGTTTCCACATTCATGTTGCCACTCCTTTGATCAATTACATCATTCATCAGACTAAATGAGGACTCGACTCTAGGTCCATGAAAGATGGAGAGGCAACACTTAACCAGTGCACCCAGGGAGGGGCACTTGTCTGGTTTGTCGAAGACATGACCCCACCACTCCATGATGCTCTCTCCCTCCTTGAAGCTGGGGATGGTCAGGTCAACACTGAACCGCACAAGTTCCCTCTGGATATCCTGGTCTGCTGGCAAGAGGTGCCCCAGCATACCACTCAGCCTGCCAAGATATGGAAGTACCTGCAGCTTTCAGTTCTTTTTAAATCAAGGCTGAATACTTTCTTCTTTGTTGCTGTCTTTTATTAAATCAAATTTGAGACTTTTAATTTGATTTCTTTCAGCACGGACAGCACTACAAAATGGCGTCTCCACTATACAGTGCCCTATAGAGGGCTACCGCATGACGTCACCGCGCTGCAAGATTTTGTTAGGCGCCATATTGGAAGACCAAGTACATGCACTCACAATATAAAACAAAGTACGAGCGAGAGTAAAGTGACAAGATGGATGATAATTCTGGTTATGTGAGTACATTACCAGCTGCAGAAAGGGCACGGTATGTGGAGAAACTGGCTGTGATTGATGGGTGTAGATCCACTCGGTTTTGAGTCACATTCCAACTCGTGTTTTAGGATTTTCAAGCCAAAAAGATTTATTTCTCCAAAAAGGCACAACAAAAATTAACAAAACCAATTAAAATGCTTAAAAACTGAAAAACTATTTCCTTATCTTCATATTTTTACATCCTAAGTCCTAAAACTGCAGTCAGAAAAGGTGAGACTCCATGACCAAAACCCGAATGGTTTTGTCTCCTGATCATGCCTATAGAGATCTTGCAGTCACGTGACCGGAAAGTACACAACCGCCATCTTGTCGGTCAAAAACACCACTGAATA
Source organism: Neoarius graeffei (assembly GCF_027579695.1). Taxonomy (NCBI): domain Eukaryota; kingdom Metazoa; phylum Chordata; class Actinopteri; order Siluriformes; family Ariidae; genus Neoarius; species Neoarius graeffei. The sequence continues at coordinate 29,861,175 of NC_083571.1, read as the reverse complement.
CTGCTGCACTCGTGTACAGAATGGATCAATTTCAACCGACGGACTACATGGCTCATTTTTCTAATGAACAGATAACTAGATATATGTCTAAAATAAACGATCCTGATCATGCCTATTGCTCATGACTTTCTAACACACAGTAATTAACCAAGTCTCAATGACTACTGCCACCTACAGGTACCTAGTGGAAACACATTTCTAATACCATTACTGTTATACTAATACTGGCACTTACATATCCGGCCCCTAATTGTCTTGTAAATAAACAAACAATTACCATAAACATTAAACTATACTAAAGTACTAAACTTAATAACAGTAAACAATTTGTTATATAAAACAACCAAATTTTGTACAATCTTCCTTTTTTTTTTTTTACAATGTTTTCATGTCTGGAACTCTTTTGATCATTATCTCTCATCTCTCATTATCTCTAGCCGCTTTATCCTTCTACAGGGTCGCAGGCAAGCTGGAGCCTATCCCAGCTGACTATGGGCGAAAGGCGGGGTACACCCTGGACAAGTCGCCAGGTCATCACAGGGCTGACACATAGACACAGACAACCATTCACACCTACGGTCAATTTAGAGTCACCAGTTAACCTAACCTGCATGTCTTTGGACTGTGGGGGAAACCGGAGCACCCGGAGGAAACCCACGCGGACACGGGGAGAACATGCAAACTCCGCACAGAAAGGCCCTCGCCGGCCCCGGGGCTCGAACCCAGGACCTTCTTGCTGTGAGGCGACAGCGCTAACCACTACACCACCGTGTCGCCCTCTTTTGATCATGTTTTCAAAAAAGGAATGTTCAAAGTTCAATCTCTGTTAATGCCCAATATGTCTTCATAAACTGGAACAACATGGAGTCAGAGGTTCAAGCACATAACTCACCATTGGAGATCAGTCTTTACCACTGTCTCATGCAGCAAGCAATATGCTACATATCTGCTTCAAGTAGGAGACACAGCTTGGTGACTGGTCTCAGGAGAAGATTCGTGCTGGTCTTCAGTCGAACTTGTCGAACTCTTCCCCTACTGTCCTGGATGGTCTCGATGACTCGCCCCATGATCCAGGAACTTCTGGGAGCCGAATCATCAATCAGAAGCACAATGTCCCCGACTGCAACATTACGCCTTGGGTGCAGCCACTTTTGCCTTTGCTGCAAGTCTGGCAAATACTCCTTAGTCCAGCGTTTCCAAAACAACTCTGCCATATACTGGACCTGGCGCCATCTGCGTCTGGAGTAGATATCCTTGGCATTGAAGATACCTGGAGGTATTACAGGTTTGGTCTTCATCAGAAGAAGATGGTTCGGGGTAATTGCCTCCAAGTCGTTAGGATCATCCGACACTTTCGTGAGAGGGCGGCTATTGATGATGGCCTCAACCTCACACATAAGTGTTTGCAGACCTTCCTCATCCAAAGTATGCTGCTTCACGATAGAATTCAGGATCTTCCTCACTGATCTTATCTGGCGTTCCCACACCCCGCCATGGTGGGACGCTGTTGGGGGGTTAAAGATCCACTTAATGTTCCTTTGTGCCAATCTGTTCCTTATTCAAGCTTCAATCTGTTCCTTATTCAACTCCTGTACTGCCTGTCGCAGCTCACGTTCTGCACTGATGAAGTTTGTGCCGTTGTCCGATCTGATCACTTTGACTTGACCCCTTCTAGCAACAAATCTTCGTAGGGCATGAATACAGGAGTCTGTATCAAGTGAACTTGCCACCTCGGTGTGAACTGCTCTCACTACAAGACACATAAAAAGCACTCCATATCTCTTCAACGTTGTACGGCCTCTCTTGACGTCGAATGGGCCGAAATAATCGACACCGACATTAGTAAATGGCGGCTCGTCAGGTAAGACTCTGTCTTTTGGAAGGTCAGCCATAATCTGACAGCTTGCAGTACCGTGAAGCCGTCTACAGGTGACGCACTGAGACAGCATGTTCCTAATGACGGCATGAGGCTTAGGCAGCCAATACTTTTGCCTCAACTTTGACAGCATATAATTGCGACCACCATGTCCAACTTCTTTATGGACTGCTCTTAGGATAAGCAATGTAATGTGCATATCCTTTGACAAGATAGCCGGGTACTTTGACTCTTCAGGCATACTGGCTCTATTCAGTCTGCCACCCACTCTCACAATGTTATCCTGCAAGACAGGTGACAACCTGTAGAGGGGGCTGCTCTTTGAGACCAATTTCCCTTGTTCCAATGCAGCTATCTCTTTAGAGAATGCACGTTGCTGGCTGATTTGTACAATCTCTAACTCAGCCTCCAAGATGTCATCCAAGGATGGAGGACTGACACACAAAGAAGCCTTCAGTTCAGCCATCCTTCTTCCCACGTTCTTCTTATCCTTTCCAAGACCATCACTTCTTTCTTTCAAGGCTGATGCAAATTCCTTTTGTTTTTGACTTAGAAGCTTCAGGGTGTTCTTAAGCTTGATCATCCACGCAACCGCTCGCTTCAGACGATGCCAATCTGCATAATGATGGATGAACTTTAGGACTACATCCTCTGCGTTCTCAGTGACCACAGTGAATACCGCAGATTCCTTCACTTCAGGATCCTTCACCAGAGACTGATTGAAACTGTCTGGAAAGCTAGGCCATGCGTCCTCAGGCCGCAACAGGAATTCCGGCCCCGATAACCAGGTATTGGCCTTCAGGAACGCTTCCACTGTGCAACCTTTGGAAGCATGGTCCGCTGGATTGTTGAAGGATTCCACATACCTCCACTGGCTTACTTTGGACTGTTCCCTGATTGCTGTAATCCGGTTGGCAACAAATGTACAAAACCTTGCTGATTCATTCTGGATGTACCTAAGGACTGTGGTACTATCAGTCCAGAATACCGATTCCTCCAAATCCATGTCTAGCTCGGCTCGTATCATGTTGTCCATCTTCGCAGCTACAGTCGCTGCAGTGAGCTCCAGCCTGGGTATCGTGACTGGTTTTAGAGGCGCAACTCTTGCCTTTCCCATGATGAAAGAACACTGTTCTTCATGCTTATCATTTTTCAAGACCAGGTAAGTACAAGTGCCATAACCTCGCTCACTAGCATCGGTGAAATGATGCAGTCTGGCTGTTGTAGCTGTTCCAAAGTCATGTGTCTTAACACATCGCCTCACTTCCAGCTCTGACAACTTGTGCAGGTGAGTTATCCATTGTTCCCACTGCTTCACTAGGGGTTCTGGCATATCATCATCCCAACCATGTTTCCTCACACACAATTCCTGCAGTATACCTTTCACTGGGAGGATTATGGGAGAGAGAATTCCTAGAGGGTCATAGATGGAACTAACCATGGACAACAAACCTCGTCTTGTAAGCACTCTCCTCTGAATGGTTACTTTGAACTTCAAAGCATCTGATTCAATGCACCATTGTACCCCTAGAGCTCTTTCCAGAGGAAGCGAGTCTTTGTCCAAATCCAAATTTCTGACCCCTGAGGCCCTTTCCTCTTCTGGAACTGATGCCAGGACTCGGCGGCTATTAGAGGTCCACTTGGTCACTCTAAATCCGCCCAAAGCACACAGAGCTCTTACTTCCTGTATCAGTGCCACTGCTTCATCTTCAGATGCAACTGACCGTAGGCAGTTGTCGACATAAAAGTGTCGCATCACTGTCTTGGATGCCTCTGCACTGAACTGATCTTGAAAGCACTCAGCACACTGCCTGAGGGCATAGTTGGCACAACTTGGGGATGAGGTTGCCCCAAATAAGTGCACAACCATCCTATGTTCCTCCAACTCTTGTCTGTGGTCCCCCTGTGGCCACCACAGGAATCTCAAAAGGTTCACATCTTTGGCAGGGACCCGTACCTGATGGAACATGCCTTCTATATCTGACATGAAGGCTACTGTTTCTTGCCTGAACCTTAACAAGACACCAATCAAGGAGTTGGTTAGGTCAGGTCCTTGAAGTAGCTGTGAGTTCAGAGAAATTCCTTGGAACTTGGCTGCACAATCGAAGACTACCCTGATCTTATGCTTGGTAGGGTGGTAGACCCCGTGATGTGGGATGTACCACGTCCGCCCGTCATCTTCGTTGTTGTGGACCTCATCTTCGGGAATTTTCTCTGCGTAGCCCTTCTCCAGCATGTCACTCATGAACTTGACATAATCCTGACAGAACTTCTCATTCCTCATGAATTTCCTTCACAGATGCTCTGCCCTTTGCACAGCTATCATGCGGTTGTTTGTTAACTTGGCATCCACCGCTTTCAGGGGAAGACCAATGCTAAAGTGTCCGTCGACCAATTGTACCGACTTAGACACGGAATCCATGAATCGTCTGTCTTCTACAGACATTTCCACTTTCTCTGCTTGCTGAGCTTCAGGAAAGTCAAGCTTCATCTGATGCTGAATGAGATTGTCAAGACATGCCACAGAAATTCTGTTCGCTGCCACTTCTGGCCATTCCTCATCATTCTCCATTGGGTCTTCCTTCTGTAGAGGGCCATTTACAACCCACCCAAGGATGGTTCTGATAGCATAAGGCCCATTACCCTCGCTATTAACAACCTTCCATGGCTCCAAAGCCTTCGGCACATTGGTTCCTATTAATAATCCTATGCCAGCCTCAATCTCCTGGACATGGATTTCTTTCAGGTGTGGCCATTTATCCACATCATCTTGTCTAGGAATGCAGTCCTCCTTGACAGGAATTTCCTTTTGTGAATACACCTGAGGAAGTGACACATAGGAATCACCTTCCGATCCACAAATCTCCAGTCCTGTGACAACATATGTGCTAACAGGTCTTTCTTGTCCCATCATGCAAAGTAAGATGTTTGTCTTTCTTCCAGTCACATTTAAGTCACGTATCAAGTCTTCAGAACAGAAACAAGCTGAACTGCCTGAATCTAAAAATGCATAGGTCTGCACAACGTGTTCCTTTCACAGACTTAACTTTCACTGGAACCACAGCTAGGGCACATTTTGCATCCCCGGCCCCAGTGCAACCACAAGTTTCCTTATCCAGTGATGGTGGACTGCTGTCAGTCACTGTCTTGTTATTCTCGGTTTGGCCAGTAGGCTTGCTGGCTACTGTATGTGCAGAATAGTAGGGTGTTTCAATGAGCACTTCTTGCATGTTATTTTCTGCTCACAAGTTTTGCTCAAATGCCCAGGTGACAGGCAACCAAAGCATAAGCCTTTGGACTTCAAAAATTCTAGCCTCTCCTTGTGAGGTTTCTGCACAATGGTCTTACAAGATGCCAGCTTGTGTTCTTTCTGACAGAAATGACACTTCTCGCTAGAGGAACTCAAGTCCTTTGCCTTGTTTGTTGACTGTTTAGCATCAGTCACAGGTTCAGCACTCATTGCAAATGTGCTTTTCATTTCTTTGGACTTTTGTGTGTGGCCAGGTTTAGCTATGCCTTTGTCTTTTGAACTCGCAGGCTCTTGAATGTTGCCAAATAATGGATCAGTGGCTATTCTTGCCTGTCTCTCCACAAAGTACACCAAATCTTCAAACCTGGCTCTGAAACCGGTCTTTTCTTGTATGTCACACGCGAATCCCCTCCACCTTTCTCTCAACCTGAAAGGAAGTTTTGCAATAATTGCACGCATGTTAGTTGGACTATCCATCTCTTCTTTAAACTCCATTCCTTCCACTGTATTAAGACAACTTGTGAGAAAAACAGCCAATTCAGTCAAAGATGCTACGTCTTCTGATTTTACAGTTTTTCTCAATTGGTTTGGCTCATTTCCTGAAACTGAGATGACATTCTCAAAATAACATGGACAAATCCCCAAACCCACTTGCAACTTCTCACAACAGATTGGCATTTCTCATTGCTTTCGTCAAATTGCAAATCCTTTGTACATGTCTCCGGTGTCTAGTGCATCCTTGCAAATGGTTATGTACAAGTGGCCCACAGTTAACACAATCATCCCACATTTAGCTCAACTTCCAAATGAATATATGTTCATAATCTATCCCAATTAGCTGCTTCTCAATGTTATGGTCGTTCCCTCCAAAACATGTCAGAACAATTTCATCGTATAAGCCATCATATGCAGAATAGTCTGCTCAATTGTCAAAATTAGTCAAGGACATAATACAATATAGTATATATATATATATTTTTGTCAGAAGAATTTGGAAGATTTTTGGAATAAATACATGGCAGTTAGGTGAATAAGTGACAGGTGAATTCAGGTTTAGACTAACGATGGAGGAGTTTCCCACATCACAGATGACCAATCCAACAGTTTGTGGAGTTACCTGGCAGGTGTTGTGTATGACTGTGCCTACGGCCATACATGTATATATAGAGCTTGGCCTGGTGCCAGTACTATTTGCAGAATGAATATGGAGGAACCTCAACAAGGTCAACTTCCAGCTGGAGGAAGGGGAAGAGGAAGAGATGGAGGAGGAAGGAGAGGAAGAGGAAGAGGGGTGCGTATGCGTGGTGGTGGAGTAGGGGGAAGAGGGCGAGGCGTGCGTAGGCATCACACTGTCCCCGATGAAATTAGAGCCACCATTATTGACCATGTTGTCAGGAATACAGAGAGGGTAAAAGAACTGCGGTACCAGTATGTGCAGGTAAGTCAATTACTGTATTTGTTTTCCACCATTGTAACCTATACACTATGCAGAGGTTCAAAGTTTGGGGGGTTTTCCGTATCTTTACTGTACCTTTGGAATCCAGTATCTGACCACAGAATTTTGCCTAAGAACTGTAACAGAAAACTGTGATTAGTATTTCTCCATTTTGTGTCACATACCAGCTGGAGTATCTCTGCATAGGCCAGCATAGGTTTGGAACCGTTGCAGGTTATATTGACTTTGTGAAGAAGATATTACTGCTGTGTATGACCCATCTGCATGATTTGGTTTTACCTGTGTTTCTCTTTTGTAGAGAATAATGGCATTGGAGGGAATAGAAACACCTCATCTCCTGGTGTTTGTGGACGAGGCAGGTTTCAATCTGGCCAAGTGCCGCAGGCGCGGACGTAACATCATTGGCCAGCGGGCCACAGTAGACGTCCCGGGTCAAAGAGGAGGAAATATCACAATGTGTGCGGCCATTTCTGACAATGGTGTGGCCACACATATTGCAAGCCTAGGCCCATACAACACGCAGAGGCTCCTCCTCTACCTGGATCGTCTGTATGTGGATTTGGTCCCCGAGAATGAAAGGGGACTCGAAGCGCCCCACCTATCACAATTTGTCATTGTGTGGGACAATGTCAGCTTTCACCGTGGCCCACTCATCAGAGCGTGGTTCGACACCCATCCAAGGATGCGTAATGTTTTTTTACCACCATACTCGCCATTCCTCAATCCCATTGAAGAATTTTTTTCTGCTTGGAGGTGGAGGGTTTATGAACGCCACATTGGGGATCAGAGGTCTCTCCTCAATGCCATGGATGCTGCCTGCGATGACATCACAGGCGATCAGTGTCGGGGTTGGCTAAGACATTCACGCCGCTTCTTTCCACGCTGCATCGCAAGGGAGAACATCCGGTGCGATGTTGATGAAAATCTGTGGCCAAACAGAGAGCAGCGGATGGATGGCCTGGAGGATGAGGAAGGCTACCAGGAGAGGGTGGGGGAAGACAGCAACAGCGACTAATCCAAGTGTTAAACTTGTGGAACTTGCTTTTTTCAATTCCTTTTTTGGTTCATGTTTATATTTTGTGATATAGCCTATAGACGCATGACATCACATGCAGGAGGTAAATGCATATTTTCCTTTTACTGTATACCTATACTCTCTGTTCGTAATGCAGTAATGCATGCAATTTTGTTTGTGTGAAAATTGTGTGAATAAACAATTTCTTTGGTGAAATGAGTGCACTGTGTGTGGTGTCAAACTTTGGAGGCTGCTGTCACTGTAAAACCCTATTTCTCCAGTTTTATATATAATAGTATTCCTTTAGCTAGACCTCTGACAAACTGTCTAAGCATTTTGACTTGCAGTGCTTACACGATGCCAAAGGGACAATGCATTTTGGGGGTATTGACTATTTATTTGAGAAGGATATTTAGTTTTGACACATGGATAAACTGTTTTGGGAGAGATATGAGCATTTGCAGATGATCCATGTAATTGTGTTGAGCCATCCAGGTCATTTAGACAGAAGCACTTAATGAACAAAAATGAGGCCAAGCAATTGAGAAGGATCTATGCCATTTTTATGGTACTGACTATTTACATGGGAAAGGGATTTCCTTTTGAAGCGTGAATGAATGGTTTTGGGAGAGATATGACATTTTGCTGGTTATCTGAAGGGTTGTGCAGAGCTGTATCACTGTTTCGCAAAATGACCTTATAGTTATAGGAATGTCATCTCAGTTTCAAGAAATGAGCCAAACCAATTGAGAAAAACTGTAAGACAGGCCACTTCAAAGCCTTCTCCACATACGTCATAGCAATGGTGTATTCGTTACCATAATGCTGGTGCAATAGCCTTTTGGCCTCTTTGTACCCTAAGACAGGATGCATATGCTGACAACTTCGTACAAGCACTTTGGGTTGACCGCTTGTGTACTGCTCCAGAAAGTATAGATGGTCTTTACTACTGGGGGTTCTGTCTTCAATTCCATGCTCAAAGGCTTTAGTGAAAAATCTGTATTCAGTTGGGTCACCACTAAAAACAGAAATGTCCACTGATGGTAAGGATGACAACCTTTGTTGTTTCACAAGCAGCTCGGTGATATCATTCTGATGCTTCATAACATCAAGCAGGTCTTTAATCTGCATGTCGTCACGTTGTCTTCCACCAACATGAGCGTGAAGGAGATGAAACATTGCTGTGTGCATTTTGCATTCTACTTGTAGAGTAATGTGGCCTTGGTTGTGAAGACTGCCTTGTTGGTAGTAGTACAGGAAAAGCCACATCTTCCTCACCTTCCTCTTCATCTTCCGAGAATGCTGCTTCAGCATGCAAATTCCTTACCTCAGGTGCCTTTACTTGTTCTTGCTCTTGCACTTCAGACTCATGCAAACTAAGCACTTCAATCTTCACACTTGCTGCAGCAATAGCTGTTTGCAGTTCAAGCTCCTCTTTCTTTGCTTGCAACTGGGCCAATTCTCTGTCAATTTCTTGTTTTTGTTTCAATGCACTAGCCTGTGCAATCAAAGCTGCTCTTTCAGCCTCATACTTAAGCCTTGTAGATGAGGTAGTTGAAGACACAACTGAATCTGCTCTGCTGCGAGGAGCATTCCCCAACTTATGTGATAAACTGACCATCGAAGCACTATCTGCAGGGCTCACTTCAGCATCATACTGTCTTGCTTCTTTAGCTTGCTCAGCAGCTCTTTGTAACCAGTTCTCAACATCCTCCACAAAACTGTTAAGATGTTTGGTCCTAGATTCATACCAGGTTTTCTGATCTTTAATCATATCCTGTTCAGACATATATTCTTTTGCTGTTTTATTCAGGCTGCAAAAATCCATGTGCACTTGTGTAAACTCCGTTGATAATTTCTGGGACACTCTATCAGCATTATTTTCATCTTCCATTAGGACATCAATCTCCTTCATTATTCGACTGAGGTGTGCAAACTTGGATTTCCTATCTGCCAATGTCATGCTAAGCTTTTGTTCAATGCCTTTAGCAGTCAGCTTTAATGTCCTCTTAGGACAAACAGCAGCATCACTTTGTTCATACATTTTAAATCCTCCAAAATGTTCCTATTTTCCACAGACACAATTCCAATAATCATTATATGTGGTTATTTTCCATAAGCCAGGCTTCCATATTCAGCAGAACTAGCATTAGCAGACAGCAGTAATATGAAAATTTAGCTGAGTCATTGGCTAACTCCATTAGCAAAGCTGGACACATTTTCTTACTTGTTCCTTCGACAAAATTCCAAACTTGAGGTCAATGCTTGCATGTAGATGACTGAATCCACTCTTCAGGACATCCACAGGGTTTTCTTTATCCATTTGGAGCTCTTTTCTGACTATTTGTAGATCCACTCGGTTTTGAGTCACATTCCAACTCGTGTTTTAGGATTTTAAAGCCAAAAAGATTTATTTCTCCAAAAAGGCACAACAAAAATTAACAAAACTGATTAAAATGCTTAAAAACTGAAAAACTATTTCCTTATCTTCATATTTTTACATCCTAAGTCCTAAAACTGCAGTCAGAAAAGGTGAGACTCCATGACCAAAACCCGAATGGTTTTGTCTCCTGATCATGCCTATAGAGATCTTGCAGTCACGTGACCGGAAAGTACACAACCGCCATCTTGTCGGTCAAAAACACCGCTGAATACTGCTGCACTCGTGTACAGAATGGATCAATTTCAACTGACGGACTACACGGCTCATTTTTCTAATGAACAGATAACTAGATATATGTCTAAAATAAACGATCTACAGATTTGTGATCCTTATGGCTTACCGGACGGAGTTTTCACGACCGGATTTTGAACTGTCAGCGGAATACCCGGACATGTATAATTACCTCATTAACTTTCCCTCGCTGTTCAGTGGTGAAGCACTGCATGCTTATAAATCTCTGGACAGTTATCTTTACAGAAATTCAGGATTTGTCAGCGACTCAGATGTGGCATCTTGTAAACAAGAATACTCATTGGATGGGTAAGTCACTTAAGTATTGAGTATAGCACTGACCAGCCGATTATAGAATAGAATAAGGTAATTCCAAATCGTCCGTCTTGTTTACCTGGCGTTGGAGAGGTAGAGGCTTGGCAGTGGAGATTTGAGTGGCTGTTTTCTGAGCTTAGTCAACAGGCCGGCTCTGCAGCCTCGCTTTTGCTTCGGCTCCCGGCACCGCCTCCTTCGCTTTGCTTCCGATAACAATCCATGGAGACCCCGCTGGTCTCGCTATCTCATCCGGAATTTTTTTTTTTTCTCGTCCGGAATGTTGTGCATGCGATGGAAATCGCTACAAACCGTCATTTTCTGCTGGAAACCAATGTCCAGTAAGTCCATACGGTTGTAGTGGATATTGAAGTCCGGTACAGACGAACAACACGCAAAAATACACACAAAAAACATAAAAAACGTGCACAGGTAGGGAGAGCTTGTAGCCGCAGCCGTTGTAGTAGAATTGTATATAGTAGGGTTTTCCAGAAGAAAAGGTAGAAGTAAAAGCAGAAGTAGAACCAGAAGTAGAAGTAGAAGGCGGAATATGGCGTTTGACCGACACGATGGCGTCTGTCACAATCTGGATCGGCTGTGACGTCACATGCAAGTGCTCCATTGCTCATGACTTTCTAACACACAGTAATTAACCAAGTCTCAATGACTACTGCCACCTACAGGTACCTAGTGGAAACACATTTCTAATACCATTACTGTTATACTAATACTGGCACTTACAATGGGTTTGACCCATATGATAAGACTCGGGGCAAGGGAGAATGGAAACATAAGGAGGACCTGACACCAATTCTGCCATCTGTTTGCTACCCAGACATTGTAAACTATTTGTTGTTTACACCCAGTGCCTACACTGCTGATGACTTGAAAGCCTACAAAGGGCTACAGGCTTACAATTATGTTGTTAGCGGCTTGGTTCGTGATATTACAGCTGTTGTTAAGAATAACGTACACATAGTTATGGCCAAGTTAATCTTGTTGATATTTATCTTTTAATAATATATCTTTTCAGTTGAAAAATTAATACTTTTTGTTACTATTAAGGTATCCATAATTTAGGTTAATTTATCCAAATTATACATATGTATTTATGATATATGCCTACACCACAACTATGCTTTATTTATATAATAGGAGGGAGAGCAAGCCCCAAACCATCCTAAATTATTATTATTATTATTATTATTAAATTGTAGAAGTCTGGGAGGCTTGCTCCTCATACAGTTATCAACTTGGGGCCAATTTAGCATGTTTTAAATCAGAATTTCTTGCGTTTGCTTACCTCAAAGTGTCCACAGATCATGCACAGACTTATCCATTATATCCACAGTTTTTTGCCAAGTCTCACACAGGTTTCTTTCAAGTCTACTGTTGGGCCAATAAATCATAAATAAAACAGCTCAGATTTGTTTGTTTAAGTTGTTTGCCACTGCACTTTATTCTCGTGGGTTCACATACCGCTGCCGTTATTTCCCCCTAATCACGAGTTTGTTGGTCTTTCAAAATGGCGCAGGGTCTGTTTACTTCCGGTTTCGGGTGACATCAGTGAAATCCCTCTATAGTGAGTAGCAAGCAATTTCGGACACAGGGATTGTCAAAAGACGCGCGCGCCCTCTTTCGAATGCTGACGTAATCAAGCCGGAAGTTTTGTTTGTTTTGATAGCGATCAGGAAAGTTTGAAAAAAGTAGGAAATTCAGTCCGATGACTCAATCCAGCTTCCAGCAGTCTGGTCTGCACTCTGACTGATGTGTGCACGCTCTGGCCAGCAGGAGAAGAGGCGTGAAATGATGCTGCTTGCCCTTCACAGCGAGATGTACCCGTCGCTATGGCGTCAATATCAAAGCAGGAGGAGGAGGCGTAAACCGGCACGAGCTGTCTATGGGTGCGAAGCGACCTCCTTGCCCTTTGGGTCAATATCAACCCCCCCCCCCCCCAATTTTTTTTCTCATCGGATCTACACAATTCACGTAGGTCACCCATTTTGGTTTCAAAACGGCGAATTTCGCCAAAAGGTGAGGGATTTTCATGCATGATCATGAATCACATTAATGCTTCTCAATCCCTTGCAAAGGTTCTTAACCTGATCTCTGGGTCACAAGAAATCAATAAATGGAGTCCAACATTGTGATTCAAACCTTATGCGAAAACATAAAATAAGCGTTTTTTTGGCAAAAAATGAACCTCATGGTGCCACCATTAGACTTTTGAATATGGTCAAAAAATTTTACAGGATGTCTTTATTGGTGAGAAGGAACACCCAAACAAAAATGCATCAGATTTTATGAAAGTGAAGGCAACTGAGGCACCCTAACCACCGTGCCACCCTCTTTTACCACCCATTTCAGGAAAAAAAAAAAGTGGTGTCTGGCACTCTGAGAACATGCCTGTTTTCTCATCTCATCTCATCTCATTATCTCTAGCCGCTTGATCCTGTTCTACAGGGTCGCAGGCAAGCTGGAGCCTATCCCAGCTGACTACGGGCGAAAGGCGGGGTACACCCTGGACAAATCGCCAGGTCATCACAGGGCTGACACATAGGCTACGTTTACATTAGACCGTATCTGTCTCGTTTTCTTCGCGGATGCACTGTCCGTTTACATTAAACCGCCTGGAAACGCCGGGAAACGGGAATCCGCCAGCGTCCACGTATTCAATCCAGATCGTGTCAGCTCCGGTGCTGTGTAAACATTCAGAATACGCAGATACACTGTGCTGAGCTCTAGCTGGCGTCTCATTGGACAACGTCACTGTGACATCCACCTTCCTGATTCGCTGGCGTTGGTCATGTGACGCGACTGCTGAAAAACGGTGCGGACTTCCACCTTGTACCACCTTTCATTAAAGAGTATAAAAGTATGAAAATACTGCAAATACTGATGCAAATACTGCCCATTGTGTACTTATGATTGTCTTTAGGCTTGCCATCCTTCCACTTGCAAGTAGTAAGTGATATGCGCTGGGATCACACACACAGCGGCTCAGTCCCGAATCGTGGCTTGTGCACTTCACTCGCACGCTCTGTGAGCTGCGCAGGGCCGGAGTGCGCACCCTCCAGAGGGCACTCGCTGTTCAGGGCGGAGTGATTTGGAGCGCAGGAGGATGCCTGCGGAGCCGAGCGTATCCGTGTATTGGCGTTGCTATGTGCACGCAAATTGTGTATTGGTGTTGCTGTGTGCACACTAATCGTTTTAAAAACGTTAATCTGATGATCCGCTGATACGGTCTAATGTAAACATGGGCATAGACACAGACAACCATTCACACTCACATTCACACCTACGGTCAATTTAGAGTCACCAGTTAACCTAACCTGCATGTCTTTGGACTGTGGGTGAAACCGGAGCACCCGGAGGAAACCCACGCGGACACAGGGAGAACATGCAAACTCCGCACAGAAAGGCCCTTGCCGGCCACGGGGCTCGAACCCCGACCTTCTTGCTGTGAGTTGACAGCGCTAACCACTACACCACCGTGCTGCCCTCTTTTACCACCCATTTCAGGGAAAAAAAAGTGGTGTCTGGCACTCTGAGAACGTGCCTGTTTTCTCATCTCATCTCATTATCTCTAGCCGCTTTATCCTGTTCTACAAGGTTGCAGGCAAGCTGGAGCCTATCCCAGCTGACTACGGGCGAAAGGCGGGGTACACCCTGGACAAGTCGCCAGGTCATCACAGGGCTGACACACAGACTGTGGGGGAAACCGGAGGAAACCCACGCGGACAACATGCAAACTCCGCACAGAAAGGCCCTCGCCGGCCACAGGGCTCGAACCCGGACCTTCTTGCTGTGAGTCGACAGCGCTAACCTGTACACCACCGTGCCTGTTTTGAACGGTGAATTTGTTGCGATCTGGCAACCCTGTCCATGCTGCCCGTCCAGTATGTGTGGCATTTCCTGCAGAAGGCCGCGCGAGGGCGCGGAAGCGCTGCAGTGGTGTGCTGTGTGAACCGTCCATCACATGAACTAGAACGAGTGTCAGTCATGTGACCAGCGCGCGCTCACTGAACAGTTCCTTTTTCAACGCTGGCGCTTCCTTCTTGCACGTGACTCAAAACGCTGGGGTTTTTTGAGCACGTCGGAGAGACGCGAGGTGCGCGCGACCTGTTTCTCGGGCCGTTATGGAGGAGCCGCCCGGTTTCCGGTAGCCTACGTGCGCGAGTCGTGTGAGCTCGAGGCGGACGGCGCGAGACAGCAGCATGGCCCCGATGCTCCTGCAGAAACTGTTCAGCAAGAAAGCCGCGGCCGCCACCACCGGGGGCGCAAGAGAGTGCGCGGCCGACACGGAGAATCGGTAAGGTCCGAAAACACGACCGGATGTGGTGCTCAGGTCCAAACGAGCAGCACGCGCCCTTCCTTGCTCATGTGTTCCAATTACATGCATGACTAATCAATCCCGACTGCAGCGCGCGCTAAGTAGCGCTTATTACGCGCTATGCATGATGGGAATGAAGAAACTGACGCGCTCAGACACTGTAGCTTTGCTAAATAAAATCAGTTTGCTCACGTGATGATGATGCTCTCGTGCATCTTTACCTCAGCTCATTTATAGTTCCCACAGGAAGCATCCTTTTACAACTTCCTGCTCTCACACTTTACACATATGTTTCTTTAACTTTCCGGGCGGTTTAC